>NC_039279.1:947037-999537 GCF_003368295.1 Carassius auratus | reverse complement strand
GATTGTCTGTTTTAACAGTAAGTCTGTTACACGCTGCGAGCGCGTGCGATTCGAGTCCCGCAACCCGGAAGCGGCTCCATACAGTTGGGTGATGATTGGTTATTACACATGCAGGCAAGTAGAGCGCATGGATATATCCATCACTCTGATTGGCTGACAAACCCACAAGTGTTTTTTAAGGTCTGAAATCTTGTCATCATCATAACAAAGTTACATGCATCCGATGGAATCCAGCATCAAAAGACAAAAATGATGCACGCGCGTGACAAAGTGTCATATTCTCGCATGCACACGTTACAGCATGTAACCATCGCTTTAAAAACACCATGCATGCACTGTGTTGCATATATATGACGTTATGATATCAAATGCAAGACGCACGAGCACAGGAATGCATGCGCTGTACATTATTAAATCAGTCAAGAATGAATATATATATATATATATATATATATATATAGGCTACAGTAGTAGTCTTAAAGGTACAGTAGGAATAATAACCTTTAAAATAAGTTAAATTATGTTTTTTGAGCAAGGAATTAATATTTAAAAAGTAGATTAATGGAATACCTGTAGAATCTATCAATGTGTCAATGTAATAAGCATAATTAAATGGGTGAAATACACCCGATTTAATTGGATTCAATTAATATGCATATTTATTGGTCTTCTTTCCTGATTCTTTCGTTGCAAAAAAAAAAAATAATAATAAAGTAAAAATGGATAATTTAATACTTTTTAATATATATACTTTATTTTTTAATTATGAATTAAAACTTGTCATTAAAAAAATGTAAGCCATTTTTAACTTCAACTGGGGGTATTATACATCAAAAATCTAATATATATATATAGAAATTAAGAATTTTATAAAGGGTTAACTGGTTAAAACTGCAATGAAGGGACTTAAGTGTTAGTGACAACAAAAATAAAATGTAGAGCATTAATCTGAAATAAATAGCTTAATATTTAGAAGGCCAATTTAATTAGCATCATACAGTAGATTACATATTCATCGACCATTTGCCAACATATAAAGTCCCACACATATATGACTGAGTTGATAATTAGTTCTTTTATTATGACAAGGCACATCAGGTCTTACAGGCAGACTTTAAAGATGAACACATTATTTACATCAAGCCTGCTGCTCTCCTCAACGATAGAAAAGACAAAGATGTGAAAAGAGCCGATTCTCACTCAGATAAATATACTTGAGTGTGCTTTCTGTAGTAGTGTACGAGGACGGCAGTGCATGTGTGTGTGTGTGTGTGTGTGTGTGTGTGTGTGGTTATATCATGCAAACGGACTGCTTTGGCAGAGATTACAGGAAGCACCAGGTCGCAGGTTTGATTCTCTCTTCATTTCAGTACTTGTGTTAGAGTTTGCAGCGTCGCCCCTGAACGAAAATTTAATTTAGATGCACAGTGAACACTTTGCATATCAGAGGATTTCATAATCCAAAATCTGTGCTTGTGTTTTTGTTTGTGAAGACATTGCATTAGTTTGTGCATGTGACATCTATTAATACATTCAAAGAGTGAGAACAAGGCTGTTGGTGTGTGTACTGTATATAAAGGACACGGCTTCAGAATGCAAAAAAAAAAAAAGAAAGAAAATAAGACCTTTCTAAAATACCTTTTCCTCAAAAATATCAACCTGGGATCCGTCAACACAAAGTAAAACATTAGAAAAAAAAGTTGCGTCCCTTCTTTTCTAACTCATGGTCGTTCAAGAACAAGGTTTCGATTTGGAATAGTTGAGTCCAGATGTGGACGACACGTCTGCTTTGACACAGTGGACCTGGACTGTAATGCTTCCCCCAGTGCATGCTGGGATATCAGCGCTGGCTCCTCCCTCACTGGTACCAGGGCGTCTTGCGGACCCAGCGCAGGGTGAAGCCGGCGTCCGTGCGGATCTTGATGGAGGCGGCCTCGGCTTCTCTCACCGTCTCCTTCACCGACTGCATCAGGTTCTGAGCGTTGTGAACCAGCATCTCTGTGGCCTGCGGGAGAACCAGAGCACATTTAGAGCGCTTTCATCCACAAACAGGGTTCAGAGAGGAGCAGAGGCGACAGCTGACCTGCTCCGATTCCTCCTCGCTGATGTTGGTGCGTCCCAACATAGTGGCCTTCACCGTGGAGAGGATCTTCAGCTGTGTGCTGATGGTGGGAATCCTCTCACACACCTGCACAAACACACACAAACACATTAAAGTATCCCTCAATAGTCAATCTGTCTGTGCATCCTCTGCACTGTCCCTCGTCCAAAAAGTTGATTCTAATCTGTTTTAGTCGGACCATTTTAACTATTGTAGCAGTGTTAAATCAACGTTTCCAGTCATTTTCATGCATGCATAAAAACATTTTGTTCTCTAAAAAGCACAAAGCAAATGCAAGCAGATTGCATTTGAATGCATGCCTATGATTGGAGGGATGTATTGAACGGATGCATGCGCTTCACTGAACGAATCCTGGTCTGATTCTGAACAAACTGCATGTGAATGTGAGTCACTTTGGTGAATCAAAATCCCCCCAATCCCCCAAAATCTAGATGGTTTAACATTTGAAAATGAAGAAATTAAGTCATAGATATTACTGCTGTAAATTTACAGATGTACTGTTAAAACTGATGTTAATATTTTTTTATTTTTTTGTACATTTTATAATTTTTCTTCATTTTTAAAAAATATTTCTTAATTTTTTATTTTACAGTAAAATATTACAATATTTATTTTTTGATTAAAATATTTTATATATATATATATATATATATATATATATATATATATATATATAACAATAAAAATGTTAATATTAACATTGATTTTTGATTTTTTTATATATATATATATATATATATATATATATATATATATATATATATATATATATATATATATATATATATATATATATCAATGTTATATTTTATATATAACAACAATAATCTTTTTAATATTAAAATATTTTTTTGATTGTTTTATTTATATATATATATATATATATATATATATATATATATATATATATATATATATATATAAAATTTGAACAAAACGTTTGTTTTTCTTTTTTTCTTTGCTGATGTGTTCAGAAGGTTGCATTCATTAATACCAGGACAATCATGCAATATACATCTTTTATATAATGCTAATGCACAATACTTTCTGTAAAGGTGGTTTTATCTGCCTGAGAGATCATTTTCACCTTCTTTTACATAAAAATACTGCAATCACAATTCTGATTCAGAGAAATCAATAGTTATATCCCCCAAATAATACAGCCCTAAATTAAACTGGAATTCAATCAATCTGGTCGCAGTTCGCTTGAGCATTTTTGGTAGCTTTCTGTGTAAAAACTCTATTAAATCTCAAACCCTGAAAGACATCATGCGTTCATCATACCTGCAGTAAGTTGGTTCGTATGCGTTTGTCTGTGCACTGTTTGGCGACCTCTTTGGCGAGGCGCGTGACCTCGTCCGAGGCTTTAGCGATGTCTTTGGCGCACTGGATGAGCGCTCTCTTATTCCCGGTGGCACCTTGGACCAGTCGAGACATCTCGGCCATCAGCAGAGCCATGCGCTTGGCCGCTCCGATGATGTCATTGCCCTGCAGGAAACCAGGTTTAGTATCAACACATGCGCCTCAAACCCCCCCGAACCCGGGCTCCAGACTCACCTTGCTGGACCACTTGCGAGCCTCTTCGTGCAGCTGCCGGGCGGCCACCATCATGGGCTCGCTGACCATCTCTCCGGCCTGCTGCTCCGGGAACTCCTCGTCCTTCTCCTCCGGCGGCGGAGGTCTGGGAGGAGGCACCTCACCCTCCGGAAGAGGCGGTTTGGGAGGAGCGGCGGTGTCGCTGATCTGAACGAGAGACGGGGTCAGTGTTTAAAGTCGTGCTGGTGTAGTAAATGTGTGCAGCTGTGGTGAATCTGACCTGCAGCTGCTCCAGATCCGGAGGAGGAGGAGGAGGGAAGTCCGGCTCCTGCGGCTGGAACGCCTCCTGGACCTTAGCCACGGCGCCCAGGATCTTATAACCCGAGTCCAGGAAGCCCCTCTGAAGACCTGAGCAGGAACACAACAGACACCGGTTCAGATGAAGCTGCGATCGAATTCATCCCAGAACATGACCAGCTTTCCAAACTTCGAATGAGACTTGCAGGTTTAACCAGTCATACAGATAATTAAAGAAAGTCTTAAACATTGAGACAATCTATTTTACATCTATATTGTAAAAAACAGATTATTTCCCCCCTAAATACCCTTTTTTTTTTTTTTTTTTTTTTTTTACAGTGAAATGTAAAAAAAACTGCTTTTTTTTTTAAGTAGTTTTTTTTATTAGTAGTAGTTGTTATTATATTTATATAGTTGGACAAAATATTATAATATTTTATTTTTTATAAACCACATTTTTGCCAAACCGTGAAGCCCTATAAACACATACTTCAGTGAAATATTACAATAGCAATATTTCTTATTTTGTGTAATATTTGTAATATTAAGTTATATACTACTACTAATAATAATGATAATAATAACAGATGATTTTATAGTCATACTTTTATATAAAATCACAAGTTTTTTGCTAAATTATTTATTAAACATTTTGTTAATAATAATAACAATAGTAATTTTTTGTTTGGTAGTTTTATTTTTTTATTTGTTAGTTTTAATAACAATTTTTACAATAACAATATAAACTAATTGCTAATATGCTAATATATAAATCATTAAATTATTGGCCAAATGATGAATCCCTACAAACATATACAATCATGTAATCAAATTTTATTTAGAACTAATAATAATAATAATAATCATCATTTTTATTGATCATTTTATAGTCATATTTATAATAAATCACAACATTTTTGGTTAAATTATATAATATTAACAAGCATAACAATGAAATATTACAATAGGGATAGTTATTATTTTGTTTAATATTTTTATTTAGTAGTAGTAGTAGTAGTAGTAGTAATAAAAAATAAGAATTAAATAAAAAAAAAAAACCTTTTATGGTCATATTTATATTGTAAAGCCAAATAAAGTTGCATTTTAAATGGAAAACTAAATTTTAAATCAGATAAATCGCCAGTAGATATTTTCCCTGTGACATGCAGATCTACTTTCAACCAACCGTTCTCCAAGCAGATCTTCAACAGTGCACTAGATTTAAATAGATGTACAGTATGAGTGATGAGTCCTGTATGTTGTGTGTCTCACCTTGGTCCTGTATGTTGGCGGCCACGGCCTTGGCGTCCATGACCATCGGTGAGATGGTTCTGCTGAGCTCGTCTGATGCTGCTTTCACTGTCTCTCTGAACTTGGGATCCTCTGAGTTCTCCACCTCTCGCTTCGCCACCAGCATGATCCGATTGGCTCGCCGGGCGATGCTGGTTGCCCCGGCGACCAGCATCTGAGGCTGGTGATTGGCCATAGCCACCTGACACTTGTCCAGATCTTTCTTGATGGCTTCTTCTGATGCATCCAGCAGAGACCTGGTGTCGATCGCTTCATCCACCAGACCTGAAAGAGTCGTATTGCTTCAGTTACAGTAGATGATTTGTGCTAATGAAAACAACTACTCTGCAATTTTTATTGTATTTTTTTCCACATAATTGTTTTCAAATTTATTTTGATCTGTCAAATTCTGTAAATAATTTTTTCATAGCTCCTTGCTAGTTTTCTGAATAAAATAACCATTTGTGGGTTAAGTACATAATGATTACAGACTATGACATAAATAAAAATATAATAAATAAATAAAAATAAAATCTAAAATGACAAATAAAACAATATCAAAAATGTATAAATACATTAGATCCTTTCTGACGTAAACATATATGTACTAAAAATGTAATTAAAACAATTCAATCAATTAAAAAAAAAAGTAAAATAAAAATGAAATAAGTAAAAAAAAAAATACATTAGATGGATCATTAGATACCATCTTGTCTGACATAAAAATATATGTACAGAAAATAAAATGAAATAAAAATATAAAAAAGTAAAGTAAAATAAAATAAAAAATATTAACTGTGGATGGATGGATGGAATAAATAAGATAAAATATTGTAAAATTAAAATAAAATATAAATCAAAATTCAGTTAGTGAAAAATGCATTACATAGATCAAAACAAAATAAAATAAATAAAATAAAAAAATGAAATGATATAAAAAATAAATAAATAAATAAAGTATGGATGGAAAGATAGATACAATAAAATAAGATAAAATATTATAAAATAAAAATAAAATATAAATAAAAATTTAGTAAGTGAAAAATGCATCACATAGATCAATACAAAAAAGTAAAATAAAATATAAAATTAAACAATATCAAATAAAAACATTAAATGTGGAATAAATCAATAAAAATATAAGCATCAGACAGAAGTTAGTCACCGGTCATTTTCTCGACGTTGTCGATCCACTGATTCTTCATGGTCTCGAAGTGTTCGTAAGCCGCCTGGTTTCCAGGATTCTTCAGGAGGATGCGAGCCGCAGACACGACCTGATGAACAAACACGTGTAAAAATCCCCCTCATGTACAGTCAGTTTTCCTTCAGCCTCGGTCTAGTGTGAACGGGGTCAGTGTCACCTGTGGGGTCAGGTCTCGGGCTGATTTGACGGCCGTCTGAATTCCCTCCACCGTGCTCTTGTTGGCCGCCCCGACCGCCGCCGCTTTCTCCGCCGTGGCTCCCAGTCGACCCGCGTGATTCTCAAAGTTAGCAGCCCGCTCCGCGAACACCTGATCACACACACATCATCCATCACACAGAGGAAGGTGATTCACGCCAGCATTAGTGTGTGTGTGTGTGTGTGTGTGTGGGGCACCTCCTCTCTGTTGGGAGCGTCTGCTGGAGTCATCGCTGCCACTGCCAAGAGTTTGATCGGTGTGGTTGTGTCACTGAAGATATCAGACACCTCCTGAGTCATGGCTTCCTGCATCTTACCCTTCAGATCCTGCCACAAACACACACAAAACCCTCCGATGTGACGAACAGGACTCAAACATCACATCAGACACCACACAAACATGAGGGTTTCTGAAAGAAGTCTCTTCTGTGCACCGAAGCTGCATTCATTTCATTAAAAATAAAGCAACAGGAAAATTGTGAAATATTATTCTAATGTAAAACAGCAGTTTTCTGTGTGAATCTCTGTTAAAGTGTAATTTATTTCTGTGATGCGCCGCTGTATTTTTTTTTTTGCATCATTCCTCCAGTCTTCAGTGTCACATGATCTTCAGAAATCAGAATAATATGATGATTAACTGCTCAAGAAACATTTCTGATTATTATCAGTGTTGAACACAGTTGATATTTTTGTGGAAACTGTGATGCATTTTATTTTTCAGGATTCACAGATGAACAGAAAGTTCAAAAGAACAGCGTTCATTTTAAATGACAATATAAATAAATGTATATAAATTTAATGCATCCTTGCAGAAAATAAAGTATCAATTTCCCCAAACCTTTGAATGGTAATGTATAGAACTTTTGAAATATGACAAGATGCCATGTCTCGAGAGGAAGATTTACATCCTCTCACCAGCAGGTGGAGCTCTCTACTGTATCCTCGTGCATCTGTGATCTATATGTGAGAGTCTGAGAGTGTTGTTGCTGGAGGTCTTTCCTCATTGTGAGTGTGACAGTAGCGTCTTACTTTGAGTGTTTCCTGCAGCTGTTGAGCGATGGCGTGGGCCTGAGGACCGTCTCCCTCCCCACGGGCCGCCAGCTCTGCTAACTGCCCCATCAGGTGCTCCACATCCTCACATTTACCCAGAAGCCCATGCCTCTGTGACGCCGGCAGAGCATTGGCCAGACGCCGGCCCTCAGCGACCAGCCCACGCAGGGCAGTCTGACCTACAAGCACAAACACACAAACCCTAAAGCAAAGGAGATCTGTTTGGATGGAGTATGAAAAGAGAGCGGGAGGAGAGCCGCACCGACGCCGCTGTCGTCCAGCGAGGGGTTCTCCATCCATCTCTGCGCCTGCTCCATCTTCCCCTCCAGGTGGACGGCTGCTTTAGCCGGACGAGTGTTGGCCACCGCTTTACTGGTTTTAGACTGGAGATTCTGCAGAGACGAGGAGATCTGCTTCGCCAGCGCTCGAGCCTCAGGAGTGTCTCCCTTACCTCTGAACACACACACACACACACACAATCAATTTTTTATATTGACTATGCATTCCATTCGTTTTTCAAATTAGTGTGTTTCACCGGGCCGCGAAGAAATATAGAGCGGAGTATCATCAGCATAACAGTGAAAGCTAACACCATGTTTCCTGATGATATCTCCCAAGGGTAACATATAAAGCGTGAAGAGTAGCGGCCCTAGTACTGAGCCTTGAGGTACTCCATACTGCATTTGTGATCGATATGATACATCTTCATTCACTGCTACGAACTGATGGCGGTCATGTAAGTACAATTAAAACCACACTAATGCACTTCCATTAATGCCAACAAAGTGTTCAAGTCTATGCAAAAGAATGTTGTGGTAAACTGTGCCAAGCTGAAACAGAACGGATTGGTTTGCCAGGATTACTGTCGTCAAACCTTCAAAAGATGCTTTTTTGAGGCACTTATCAAAGTAAACTAGATTGAGCCCACGAGTTCGGTCAAATAAGTGCAGAAACACATGCAGTAAACACACACAATGTGCAGAACTCGGAACAGCTGTTGCTTAGCTACCATCAAACAATAGAAACCAGGATTCCGAATGGAACATCCCTCTTCCAACATTCCAAAGATCCCGGCCAAGAATCTCCCTAACAAAGCCCTACTCAAAGTGCAGATGTTGAGAGATACGTACGCTCTCTTGAGCTCGGAGAGTTTGGCGGTGAGGCCGGCGATCTCGCCCATGCTGCGCAGGATGTCTTCTCGCTCCTTGGGATCTTCGCAGAGATCCGCGATCTTCCTGGCTTCTCCCAGAAGAGCCCTGATGTTCTCCTCTCCCTCCGGACCGCCGTGAGGATCCGCCAGCCAGCTCTGCCGATCACAAAACACGAGCGGCGCTCAGAACGACGTCGAGACAGCTGTGTGATTGATCAGGACGAGGAAGCGGACTCACCTGAGCGCCGTCGATCCTCTTGGCGATGGCTTGTTTGGAGCCGGTCATGGCCTCTAGTTTACGAGCCGCATTTTCCACTTTCCCGGTCAGGACGTCCAGACCCTGAGAAACCTGCTGTGCTTTCTGCATGGCCACCGGACTCGCTCCCTGACCCCTGCGCGGGACACACACGTCAAACACAGCGAAAAACACACCTTGCATCCCAAATATGATTTCATACCCGCAAGCTTTTGGAATTCTGGATGAACGTCTGGTTTTGTGTCACTAATGTAATTCCGAATTTAATGTAATCAAATTGCTTTAAACATGCAGCAGACATTTATATCGAATACAAATATTTTTATATGATTTTGACATGTACACAAAAATATTTAAACATTTCTACTTTTATTATTATTTTTGAAACGTAATATTTAAATAAATATTTTTATAGTATAAATAATGTTTTTATATATTATTAATACAAAATATATACAGATTTTAAAAACTAATTTGGCTTAAATTTAAATATTATGCAAATTATTTTTTGATAAACAATTTAAAAACAATATTTATTATATTATTCTTGATGATCAAAATATTTAATTCTATAAGTTTTTTTGTATTATTTCACATTTGAATACAATTTTGATAAACAATACTTTAATTTTAAGTATTAATCGTGATAAAAAAACTTTATATTATATTTAAGATATTATTTTTGCCAAAAAACTTTTAAAATGTAAATATTTTTATATTATCTTTGATTTAAATATTTAGACATTTACTATTGTTTGATAAAAAATATGTTTAATATTACATATGATAAATATAGAAACCACTATTTGCTATATTTTTGATTAAAATATAAAAAATAATATATTTTTAAAATACAAATAATTGTAAATCATATTAGTATTTTTGTAAAAAAAAAAAACACACAGATGTTTTGAATATAATTCATAATTAACAATGCATAAATATTTTAATATTTGTAAATTTTTATATATTCTTTTTAATTAAAAGTCTAGATTTAGACATGAGCATCACAGCAATTTCCCAGCAGAGATGGAAAATGGGCTTTAAGAGGATTATGGGTAATATTAGATAGCTGATTTTAATCAGACGACTGAGGAAAAACCTGCCGTGATCTGTGACTCTGTCCTTTTGGGCGACTGATCACTGAAAGTGTGGACATTTTAATTATATTGTATACAATGTTTATAAATGTATATTAAAATACATTAATCATAACACCATCGAAACAATACATTTATATTTTAAATTCATATATATATACATTTATATTTTAAATTCATATATATATATATATATATATATATATATATATATATATATATATATATATATATATATATATATATATATATATATATACACACACACACACACAAATATGTGTAAATAATACAATAAAATAAACAACTAACAATAAAATAAAATAATAAAATAATTTAATTAATAAAATAAAAAAATATAAAATAAAATTTAAAATAAAGTAAAATTAAAAAAGAAAAGTTTTACTTTAAAGTAAAATAAAAAATATATATTAAAAAAAATAAAAATAAAATAAAATAAAATAAATCAGTGACATATCTAGAGTATAGTACCTGGCCCGCAGCTCGGACACCTGCTCAGTAAGTTGTCCAAGTGTTTTTGCCGTTCCCACGATGTCTCGTCTCTCTTTCCCAGTGCAGAGTTCCCCAACTTTTCCCGCTTCGTCCAGGATCTGCCGGATGGCCTGCTCGCCCGGGTCACCTGCGACGACACAGCATCAGAAACAGACATCTGTGACTCTCAGTCTTCTTCTCATCTGATTACTCGAGCAGATGTTTCTCCTGGAAGTACCTGGCTGGCTGTGTGGGTCTCGGAGCCAGTTCTTGGCCTGGGCCATTTTGGAGTCGATCTGAGCCAGAGCCCTCTTCATGGACTCGGAGTCCTGCAAACCACGTCCACAAAATCAGACACACACTCCTGCATCAGATGAACACAACAGAACGCTAACATCTGACACCGGGACGTCCTGATGAGGCTCCTGGATGCTGAGGATGTTCTGGAGCATGTGTGTGTGTGTGTGTGTGTTATTTTGTCAGTTGTCTGTCTGATTTATTAATAGATACGACCTCAGTGCACTTCTCAGTCTGCATTCATACACAAATCCCATATTTTATACTCACATGTCACCGATTATAACATTATAAGAAATTATAACATCATAATAATAACATTACAAGAAATTATAAGTATATATTGAATAATATATTTAAAGTCTGCATTCATAAACAAATTTGATGTTTGACAGTGAAGAGAGAAATAATTTTGCTCGACATTTGTCATGATTGTGTGCTTATAATGTTTTAGATTTACTTATATTTAACTCTATTAAATCAAGTATTTAATCTAAAAACTAATTTTTTTAAAAATATATTTTTTTATAATTATTCACATATTATTTGTATAATATATTTGAGTAAATTTATCTCAAATTAAAATTAATTTTAAAATTAAAATGTATTAAATACTGAATAAAAATATGCTCTGTTGAAAACTAAATAAAATTACATTAACATAAATAAAAAAATTAATAAAAGTGTGAAGTGAAGTGTGAGGTGACATTCAGCCAAGTATGACCCATACTCAGAATTCGTGCTCTGCATTTAACCCATCCAAGGCACACACACACTGTGAACACACACACACACACTGTGAACACACACACACACAACACACACACACACACACAGTAAACACAGACCCGGAGCAGCCCGGGGAGCAGTTTTGGGGTTCTGTGCCTTGCTCAAGCACACCTCAGTCGTGGTGTTGCCACCCCGAGACTCGAACCCACAACCCTAGGGTTAGGAGTCAAACTCTCTAACCACTAGGCCACAACTTCCCTATACAGAATCCCTATAAAATACAAAATACAAAATAAAATAGGTCCCTTTTTAACCTAGTTTAACAAAACTTTGTTATCAGCTAAACATTTTTGAATAAAAAGAGAGAGAGAGAGTGAGAGACAGACAGAGAGAGAGAGAGAGCGAGAGAGAGCGCAAGCGAGAGAGAGAGAGAGAGAGAGAGAGAGAGAGAGAGAGACAGTAGTATGTCCTTATTTGGTTAAGAGATTCATCAGCTGCTGTTTCATAAAGTTGACTCACAGTTTGTCATCAGCAGATTACTCACACTCACACCCACACACACACACACACACACACACACATCTCATTAATACACACACACTTACACCCACACACATCTCATACACACTCACACACACACATACACTCACATTTCATATACACACCTCACATCTCATTAACACACACACACACACACCACACACATCTCATACACACACATACATACACTCACATCTCATACACACACTCACATAAACACACACACACACACAGATAATGTGTAATGAAACAGATAAAAACTGGCGTGTGATTTATTCAGTGATCCTGAGGCTGATGTCAAAGCATCACATCACACTTCAGAGACGAGCTGTTTAACACTTCTGCAACATCAGACTCAAAGCCACAAACCTCACAGTTCCTCATGATGAAACACACACACACACACACACACACACACTCAGGCTCGTCTCAAACCCGGTCTATGTATCGTCTGTGTCTAAGTTCAGTCTTTAGTTTGTAGTCCAGTCTAAACCCAGTCTCAGGTGGTTTTCTGCTCTCTAGAGAGATTGTGGACTGAGAGACCACATAAACCAGCGGAGACCCGAAAACCACACTGATCTGGTTTAACTGGTACACACAGGAGACAGGAAATGATACAGAGGAGGAGGTGGGAAGACAGGAAGTGACCGCAGCTGGTCAGCTCAGGTTATTCACACATCATTCGGAGAATATTAGAGGAGTCTTACATCATCATTACAGTGAATCCTTGCAGTGATAAGAGATCCTGCATTCACACAGACTTATAACACTTCATATCAGAGCAATACAAGATTAACACACACACACACACACACACACACACACACACACACACACACACACAGAGAGACACGTTAAACATTGAACACAGCCATCAGTGTGTCCTGACAAACCTCTGCTTCCTTCTCCAGCATTAAATCAGCACAATTCAATCATATTTTTTATTAAGCATCAAAAGAGTTAAGTCATGTAGTTATTATTAATTTCTACTGTGTGTTATATATTTTAAAAGGTATAAAAAAATGCATATAATTTTGTAAATAATTTAGAATTATAATTTTACCATTATATATAATTTTTAATAAATATTAAATTTTTTAAAGAAACAATTTTATTCATAAAAGATGCATTAAAATGATCAAAAGTGACAGTAAAGGTTTCCTATTTCAAATGAATGTTGTTCTATTAACCTTCTGTTCATCAAAGAATCCTAAAAAAATGTATGCATCACAGTTTCCACAAAAATATTAAGTGTTTTCAACATTGATAATAATCAGAAATGTTTCTTGAGCAGTAAATCATCATATTATTCTGATTTCTGAAGATCATGTGACACTGAAGACTGGAGGAATGATGCTGAAAATACAGCTTTACGTTACAGGAATAAATTATTTTTTAACAGATATTCACATAGAAAACTGTTATTTTAAATTCTAATAATATTTCACATTTTTACTGTATTTTTGATCAAATAAATGCAGCCTTGGTGAGCATGTCAACCGCTATATTGGTTATCCCCATAACAAAACAATTTAACTACTATAATAACATTAACAAATGACAAAAAAATTTTTTGCATCCCTACAACAATGCATCCCTAAATAGTCAATGTCATTAAATAGATATATATTTTAAATATTTTAGATGACTGGATGCTGGAAAAGGAAACGTTTTATTTCTGTGATGGCGATTCTGAAAAGAAAAGCAGACAAACATCTGGTGTATTTCTCCAAACAGCGATCAGCTCCATTCAGTTAGCATCACACGAGCCGTCTCTTCACCCCAAATACAATCATCACATGGAAGTGAGTCGAGCAGAGTATGGAATTATATTTCCTTAAAAAAAATGAACGTAACTTTATAAAACGGAACATACCTTTTCAGAAACTAGTTTACAGACAAATGTAACAGGCTCTTCAAATATGCTTCATTCTTTGTTAATGTTTTTCAAAGATTAATTTGCGCAAATCGTGGATTCTGAATGCATTGCCACAGATTTCGCTTACGATTCGCTGTTTTTCGTTTGGTGTTTTGACACAAACCTCTGGTGGGGGCGGGGTTAACAGTGATCTACTCTGATTGGATATTGAGCTTTTGATTGACAGGTGCTCTCTGACCGGGAAGCACAGAGACGCCACTCAGTGGCGCGAATATTGGAAAGCTCTTGTCGTAATTGTGATTTGTATTACTAAATATGTAACTAATATTTGACCTTCGATCGTCTCAGTCTGTAAAGATGAGCTCTTGTTCTTCAAAGCAGCTTGAAGGAAGCTTGTGTTACTGAAGTAACCAATAATGCAAGTTTTTCATGTTACAGTGTGCTACAGTTTGTTGCAGGTTATTATTGTCATTCAGAAGGAGGAAGATGAATGAATGAATGACTTTATTTATATTTAATCAGGGACAAGATGTTACATTTAAAAAAGATGATGCTGCTCTGTGTCTCTCCTGAGAGATCATCTTTCCAATATGTGCTCCACCGAGTGACGTCTGTACTTCCCGGTCAGAGAGCACCTGTCAATCAAAAGCTCACTATCCAATCAGAGTAGATCACTGTAAAGCCCGCCCCCACGAGAAGTTTGTGTCAAAACTGCGAATCGTAAGCGAAATCTGTGGCATTGCATTCAGAATCCACGATTAGCGAAAACGAATCTTTGAAAAACATTAACAAAGAATGAAGCATATTTGAAGAGCCTGTTAAATTTGTGCGACTGAGTTAATTTTTTTTTTCATTGTTCTTATGAAATGCCATATTTTTGATAGTTTCTGAAAAAGTTACGTTGAGTTTTATAAAGTTACGTTCATTTGTTTTAAGCAGATATAATTCCATAGCTGAGGACACACAGCGAGAGAGAGAGAGAGAGAGAGAGAGAGAGAGAGAGAGAGAGAGAGAGAGAGAGAGAGAGAGAGAGAGAGAGAGAGAGAGAGAGATAGAGCGCATGCGCACAGATCCTTACCTTCTACAGCGGGAGGAAAACAGACCGGGAGAGAAACAGAGCACACGTGTGAACAAGAACCAGTGAAAAGATCCACTGACAGACAAGAGAGATAAACTAATAAAAACACCACAAACCTACTTCTCACGAAACCCACATCTGAAAACATTGACCTTTCACCTCAAACACTCACTTCCCCAAAACACATCAGCAGATCGCACAGAACCTCAATATTTCATCAAGGAAAAATAAGAATATTTCTTTTGTTTGAATAAAATGAACCCGATTTTGGACCTGATGAGATTTTCTGCATTGTGATATTATTTACATTTATATAAAATATAAGTATTAACATACTGTGCAATATAAATAAAACACTCTACTGTAAATCCCATAATATAAAAATTATAATACATTATAATTACAAAGAAACTCAAAACTAAGATGTCCAGACACATTAAGCTAATAATTTATTGATTTATTGATTATTTACACATAACATTACTGAACATTTTAGGAAAATATGCATGCAAAATTTGAGTTACAATGCATAAAATCGTATTTTTAAAAAAAATATATTTATATAAAATACAATTATTATATTCACATTTAAACTGTATTTCCCTGCATTTTGTGTAATGCAAAAAAAAAAACTTTTAAATTAAATAAATTTACATTACAGTAAAGCGATTATATAACAATTATAATAGACTATAATAAAAAAACGACGTCAAATTATTATTATAATTTTTTCTCTTACATGATAGGAAAAAATGCTTAATTGTCATTGTGATAATTTTTACAATGCATAAAATCTAATTTATATTTTTTTTAATAACACTATTATATTCACATTTTGACTATTTCTGCATGTTGTGTAATGCAAAAAAATATATATATATTTTAAATAAATAAATTTACATTACTTTGAAGTTATCATATAAAAATTATAATACACATTATATTGTCACAATGCATAAAATCTCGATAGTCCTAAAACATACTTCGGTTTCTTTAAGAAAATCAGATTATTTTTGGGGGGTGGATTGTTTTCTTGAGACTGGTTCATACTAATATGCTGATATTCCATGCATGTGATAATGCAGCCCCTACAACACTTTCATTCCCAAAAACTGTTCAACGCCATCGTTTTTACTCTTTCCAGAACAAGTGAGCAAAAAGCAACAAACGTTCAAGGCCAAAAACTTCATTTCCAATGTATTTTTAGTTCAAAACGCGATCTGGATGGACTTGTTATTGCTTGCACATGCTGTTCCAGCCAAAAATTTAAGATTTACTTCCAATCTACTGCAAAATCCAGCTGGAGAACCTGAAGCCAGCTCAACACACACACACACACACACACACACACCTGTATTCGCAAACACCAAACCGAGTCGTTCATACTCCACGCTTCACCCTTCAAATCTAGACTCAAAAATACTTTTCTAATATATTTTTCATGCTCAAACGAACACTAGATTGCATATGCATGCAACTGTGAGGTATAATGCCACAGACCCGTGCATGCGTGAGAGCGGACCGTAAACTGCGCTGTGTGTGTTTGTTAGGCGGGGTTATGAAGACACCGTGACCTTTGCCCTCTCACACACCTTACTGGCCCAGGCGTCCTCGTCCCAGGACGTGAGCTGCAGCACGCGGATGATTTCATTGATTTCTGCGCTCATCTTCTCCACCGTGAAGTTCCTGTTCTTCAGGGCCTCCTCCACACCTTTCCCCTGAGACGTCCGGGTCGTCACGAAGATCTTGATGCCTGCGTGAGACACCGACAGACACTTCTGCTCACCAAAAAATACAGTAAAATTGTGAAATATTATTATAATTTAAAACAGCTGTCCTCTGTGTGAATCTGTGTTAAAGTGTAATTTATTTCTGTGTTGCTTCCGCTGAATTTGCAGCATCATTATTTCAGTCTTCAGAGTCAAATGATCTTCAGAAATCATGATAATATGCTTTATTCAATATTTCTGGATTCAGGGATAAACAGAGAATCTTTATTGGAACAGTGCTGTGTTTCTCTAGATCTGCGAGGTCAGAGGTCACTCAGACCTGAGATGAGGACGGGCAGCAGCTCTTTGACGGTGTTCATGGAGTTGACCAGCATGACTCTGTGCTCCTGATGAGTTAATTCCTGCTGACGCTCGTCGATCATCTTGGCCATCTTCGTCATGCCTGTGCACACAAACACAGTATTTTACTGATCCACTAGTTCAGTCTAGAAGTAGTATATGAACCAATATCAGCACTCAACATCACTTCATAAAGACTGAAGACAAATCATGAACACAATGAGAGATTAAATAAATAAAAACTGCATATTTGGATAATTACAGAAGCAGAGCACGCACAAAAAATTTAATAAAAATCAGATGCAACATGATGACCGAGCATGAGGTGATAACTCAAGGTTTATTTGATAAATAGAAAGTTCAAAAGAACAGCATTTATTTGAAATTAAAAATATTTTGTAACATGCCTTTCCTGTCCTTGATTTAATATCAATATTTTAAATATTATTTAAAAAAAATCATCATTTTATTTTTTCTTTAATAAAAGGAAAAATACAGCAATCTGGAAAGTATAACTACAGTGCATTTCACAAAGCCCGAACGAGCAAAACTAAATAAAAAAATCAGATGCAACACAAAGCATTAAGCACGAACTCATGATTATTTGATAAATTGAAAGTTCAAAAGAACAGAATTTATCTGAAATGGAAATTTTTAAATGTTTAAAAATGTATTGCCTCGTTTGCTGAATAAAAGCAATAATTACATTGTTTTATAAATTAACGGTACTAAACATTTCAACAGCAACTTATTTCTATTTCTCGTAAATATTTACATAATTTAATAATAAATAATTGGTAACTATATAAATAACTCATTGTAAATATAAATACTTATAGCTATTGTTATAATTTTTTTTCTCTACTAAAAATTTTAATGCAACAATCTGGAAAGTTTACAGCTTTAATGCATTTCACGACAAGCAAAAAAAAAATCAGAAAGAATGCAATTACTGATTCTAGAAGGGAAATAAAAATAAAATCGAAATCAACAACAACAAAAATAACAACATGCATTAAGCGATGACTCCACTCTTTCATCATCAAGACAACATGTATGACATCACAGTGTGAAGCCCCGCCCACAGCTCCAGATCCTGCTCCACACAACTACACATAAAGCATGACTCGTGTTGTTTTTATTTCACTTTAACATGAAATACCTGGTCCCAGGTTCTTGGTGTAAGTGATCAGGTCCTCCATGGACTCCACCACCTCAGCCACGGTCAGATACTCCAGGATCCCTTTACACACACGGATGATCTTACGAACCTGAGATCAGGAAGAAGTGCCTTGTGTTCAGTACCCATGCACAAGCTCAGAGTCAAAGGAATGAACCCATAAACAGTTTAAAAGCATCGCACCTCAGCCTCGTCGAAGGTCAGAAGCAGGTCGGAGGTTCCCGACAGGATCCCGCGGGACCCGTCGATCAGATAATCTCTGGCTTGGACTGAATACGGGTCGGACTTCAGCATCTGAGCCGCCTGAACCAGTTTAGTGCACGCCGTCTCAACCCTACAGAGAACCAGATGAACATTACTGTGTCTAGAGACGCCGTAAACACTCAGTGTCTTAGAAGTCTCTCCTGCTCTTAAAAAGGCTGCATTTATTTAATCACAAATACAGGAATAATGTGAAATATTATTCCAATAACAAATAACGGTTTTCTTTGGGAATAAATATTAAATAGTAATTTATTTCTGTGATCAAAGCTGGATTTTCATGTGTCATGCTACCCAATATTTTTGTGGAAAATATATATATATATTTTTTATGAATTGTTTGATGAACAGAAAGTTTAAAAGAACAGCATTTATTTTTTTGTAGCATTATTAATGTGTTTACTGACACTTTTGAGCAATTTAATGCATCCCTGTTAAATAAAAGTACTAATTTATTTCTAAAAATATTACTAAACATTTTAAAAATAGTGTATTTATGAAGTACATTTCCTAGAAATATTGTAATATTTTATTTTAAATATTTTAAATGTTATTTACTTTTTATTATTTTTTTTCTTTACCGAAATGAAATCATCAGCAACCTGGAAAGTATACACCCTTAATTAAAAAAATTATAATAAACACATTTTTAGGAAAACAATGGCAGACAATGCAGAACATTTCTGATTGGCTTGTAATTTTCAGTACATTCAATGCATCAGTGCAATGCATGACAGTTTTGCTAATTTGACAAACCGTCATCTATGTCAACCAGCTAGATAACATTATCTGTGACAGATCAGAGGAAATAGGAAAGACAACGAAGCAGAACTTCACAGAAAACCTAATGTTAACATTTGCAAGCATAAAAACAGGATGCAAAAGATCAGCGAATGTTGACATTTCAAGATCACACGCGCTACAAGTTCTGAATCTTTATCGTATTTGTTTTTCACAGTTTGAGTCACTCCCCAAATACAGCCGGTCCCACACGCATGCTTTTTATTCTCAGTCAGCGGCTCTAAATCACACAGGAGTGACTTGTGAGGCCCTGATTCCCACGACACACACACACACACACACACTCATGTCCTATTCATCTGTGTCTGACTGTCGTCAGGAGGGTTTTTTTGTAGTTGCAGAATAGAGACTGGTGTCATATTTCTCTGTGGCAGGACAGACCACAGCTATGTGTGTGTGTGTGTGTGTGTGTGTGAGACAGGATAGCAAGGTCACAACAGTGGGTGTGTGTGTGTAAGCTAACAGTAATGCATATGTATTGTAATCAGCATTACTACAGCAGGCCACACAGGAACACACACTATATTTAGAGGGAAACGCAGGCGGTCCATTACGTGCGTCTGTGTTTCCAGAGACTCAGAGATCTGAGCACAGCAGAATGAGTTCATGCATGACTCAAAGCAGCTTCAGGATCCGTGCAGCCGTGCACGAGCGCCTGCGACGAGCTAACGGCTTTCAGACTCGTGTGACATATCATTATTGTAAACATATCAGGTGTGATGACAACACAACCACAAGAGTGACAAAACGTCTGAGTAAGCAGCTTCGAGACGAGCAGCAGCAGGGTTCAGGACTTTCTCAGCTATTTTCTGCTTTATTTATTTAGTTATTCCCTAAGCAGCGCTGAGATACACAGATGTTTGGGTAGATCGCTGGAGATTTCCCAGCTGCTTTCCCAGTGATGTTTACACTGACAGGCATATCATTTAGTTAAATCATTAATTCATTATATCTCTAAATGATTTCACTGAGTAATATATTTCTAAATGTCTTTTGTGTGTGTCATATGGGTTTGGAAACACATGGGTGAACTGTCCCTTTAAGTTAAGCACAAGTGTTATGCAAATGAGCAGTGATGTAACGCAGAGCTTTGATACATTGTTGCATGCTCAAGTCTCATTTAAAATGAACAACTCTGATTCGTATGTCAATTAGAGTGTAAACAAACCATAACTAAACAGCACCAATAATTCTGAATGACCTATAACAATATTTTCTATAAGTGAGGAGTAATGCGGAGGCTCTGTGTGCGATCTGAGGCGCTGTTGAAGAGCTCTAGTGGAGTTGTGTTTGCTCCAGCATGTCTGCACCTGATTTATTAGTCAACACACCTGCATTAGAGCACTTCCTCTCTCAACAAACACCACATGCACATTGCACACTCATTCACACACCACAGTTATATTTACATGTGCGCATCTGGCAGATGCATTTATCCAAAGCGGCTGCAAAACAAGATATGCATTTTATAAGTTCATGCATTCCATTCAAATCAAAGCCATGGGATTAAACACAAAACAAGATGAAAGTAGAGGAGGCTAGAGTACATGCAAGAGCTGCTGTTGCATATAGATTTTCACTTGAAACAAAAAGCTGATGCAGACAAAACAGAAAGCCATTATTCACACAGCACCACACACACTTAACATGTTGCCCATGACCTTTAACTTCAACAGTGTGTGTGTGTGTGTGAGAGAGTGTGTGTGTGTCTTACTTTATAAAGGCAGGCGGCATGTCTCTTCTCATGATGGCATCCTCGGTGGTCTGAACCGTCTCTTTGCCCACCTGCGTTAAACACACACACAAAACACACGATAAATACACCTATGAACCATTAAAAACAGAAACACACGAGAGCTTGCGAACTTTAATTTCCTGAATATGTGACTTATTTCTTGCACGCAGCACAAAAGGAGATCTATTGCATAATAGCTAGAACGTTTCTTCATCATAAATAATCAACTAAGTTTGATTCACTTAAAAAAAGCAGTTCAAAAGTTCCAAAAATAAATATTTATTTATTACAAATGCGTGGAAACCTCTGTGCTACATCCAACAGTTTGAGTTCTTACATTTTGTTTTTATTTATATTGTCCACAATGCACATATTTGCAATGATCTTCTAATAAAATGTACATTTATTGCAACAAAACTGTATCTTTAGGGACATGTTAATAATTACACTGATTTACGTCTCTCAGACTGAAAGTACAAAAGAACAGTTCTCTGTTCCTTAGTTGTGTTTGATGTGACCATAAAGACGGCTTCATTTCAACATTTCCACTTGTGTGAGTCAGTGTTTCACACACACACACACACACACACACACACACACACACACCAGGTCTGCTGATGACTTCATGTTTGGTTCGTCTCCAATTTGTTCTCGCTTAGAAACCTCCAGACCATGTTTAACCGTTTTCTCCCAAAATGAGCTCACACTGATGTTATCTTAACATGATGTAACTTTCATTCCCAGAATATACCTGCAGAACTGGAGTCTGTGTATTACAATCTACTAGAAACCAATGACACAAGTCCTGTTTCACATCTCAGAGTTATTCTCTATACAGCTCAGGTCCCTTTTCTAAATTTAACTTGCAATTCAGAAAATCATTTGCATCTGTAGCTCAGATGAAGATACTTAAAGAGCTTTATTCAAATCATTAACCCTAACTCTTGAGCAGAAGTAACCGGTAATAATCATAATTCTGCTCGATCGCAGGCTGCATGTTCAGACGAATCTCTCTTACACTCGTCTCTGTCTGCATTTCCTCATGAAAGAGCCGTGTGTTCTTCAAGCAAAAGATCAGACAGGTAAGAACAGGTTCAGTCACAAATCCTACAGGATAGTACACCTAAAGATGAACAAGAAGTAATCTGTGTGACTATCTCTTCTGTAGAAAATGAAAAGAGATTTATTGCATAAATTCAATAATGTTTTTTATAATACAGACAGAGATTATTAAGTGAATTAGGATAATTAAGTTAAATAATTAAAATAAATCTACAATAAAAAAAAAAAATCATACAAATTAATTAATTAAAATACATTGTGTTTGTTTTAATTGATTACAATGAAAAGCATTATAAAAATACTTAAAATTATTTAAAAACAAATTATAAAAAATAACAAATGTATAAACATTTATCGAAATCTATTTAAATAATTAAAATATATATATATATAATTATAAACAAAAAAATAATTAATATATCAATAATACTTTAAAAATATTCAAATACATTACAATTCATTAAAATGTATTAAAATAATTAACTAAAATATAATTATTTAAATCTGACCACAAACATTTATTTATTAAACTTTATATAAATCAAGAACAATTTAAAACAATTAAATTATGAATAATTCAATTAAAAAATAAGTTATTTAAATTAAACTAATGAACTAAAATAAATAAAAATTTATTAAAATAAACAAATTAATAAATAATTAAATTCAGTCTATGACTTCCTCTAAATTCCGAATTCTAAAGTCTACAAAACACAATTTTAAATAGTTCTGCCCTAAAATATTCCCCTCATGAATCTAGTTTCCACTAATTCCAAAATGATTTCATGTCCATTACTTCAAGCATCATCTGAAATGGTTTTAACCCTTTAATTGATATTGAATCCAACACAAGAGAACGACCACAAGAGAGAAAAGTGAATCGTTTTTACATTTAAGTCTGTTCCTCATGACGACAATACGACAATAAATACACCCTCTTCCGTTTTCCACAGAAGAAAATCAGTCACAGTGGTTTACGACATGATGGGAAGGAAATGATGACAGACTTCGAACTTTTGGGCGAACTGTCACTTGAAGGCCACACGCAGCTTGCAGTACAGTGCGGGTTCTGAGACATCACTTACTGATGAGGTCACTTCCTGTAAACCTCATCATGGCTCTGAACACACTCCCAGCAGCTGATGAAAGCTTCATGGAGAGCTCAATGTGAGGACAGTCTGCTCGCGTCCGGCTAACAGACGGCTCTTTGTACGCGCTTCTCAATGCTCTACACACACTCAGAGAAGAGCCCTCACACACCGCTCTTGTGCTCAACTCTATTGAATAAGACAACCATCCACAACCAGCTCATTTCAACATTGAGCCGAATCATTATAGCACCAAATATTTCAAATTGGGGGTAAAAAGAGACTAGAGAAAACTCTATTTTGGTGGAAATTGCAGGAACGCCACTTTGATTGGATTAGCGTTATAAAACATTTCATGACTCAGAACTGGAAAGTTAGTCGAGCGATCATATATGGACTGTTTAGGGATGCGCACATTTTCTAAATCGATGAAAATTTTATGAAAATGTGCACATCCCAGCTGTAGATGAGTTTGTGTCTTCATCAGGTTTGGAGAAATGTAGCACTGCATCAGTGTCTGATCAATGGATGCTCTGCAGTGAATGGGTGCCGTCAGAATGATAGTCTGATAAAAACCTCACAATAATCCACAGCACTCCAGTCCATCAGTGAACACCTGGAGAAGAGAAAAGATTAAACAAATCCAGCATTAAGATGTTTTTAATGAGTCCATAATCCATAACAACACTTCCTCCAGTGAAAAAGTGTTCTGGTCTGAATCAGGAGAGAAATCTGCTCAGATCAAGCCATGTATTTTTCCCTCTTACTAACACATCTTTTGTCTTCTCCAGATGTTCACTGATGGACTGGAGTGCTGTGGATTATTGTGATGTTTTTATCAGACTCTCATTCTGACGGCACCCATTCACTCCAATAACCAGCACTAAAATCAAGACACTTTAAAAACAGGAAGTCAGACATTAAGTTATCCTGACGCCAATCCAACCATTACGATCTGGACAGGGTTTGTAAACCCTTTTAATGAACCACAAACATAACTAACCCATTCCCTTCCGCCGCCAAAAGCAATAAAACAATCTGTCTCCCAAACAAGCCAACAACTCTCACTCTGTGCGATTGATAGAAGAACTCCGTTCTGCTTGAATGAAGCTCTGCCCTCGTCCCACGCTTCTCTTAAAGAGTTACTTAGGAACACAGTTATTTAGGATCTCTGCGTGTAATTATAACAACAGGAGGATGATGAACGTTCTCTGGCTGAAAGAGAGAGACTGTATATCTGTCCGCTCCGAGACACAAACAATGAGCCGACCGACTCTGTCTGCACTGGGAGGAAAACTACTGAAGAACTAGAAGACTTCTCTCTCAGCTCTGGAACATTATAACCCTGAGACACAGAGAACCTCACAGAGAACCTCACAGACTATCTGGAGAAGCAAAGGCTTTCAGAAACCTATCCAGAAAGCTCCAGATGACTATTTGAAGTCCTGTTACAAAACTGGGCTACTTAATAAACCAAAAAAGGTTTGAGAATTCAGTAATGGTGAACATTTGGATATTTTGAAAATATATACCGTATTTTCCGGACTATAAGTCACACTTTTTTTCATAGTTTGGCTGGTCCTGCGATTTCTAGTCAGGTGTGACTTATTTATCAAAATCAATTTGACATGAACCAAGAGAAATCAACTAAAAGAAATGAACCAAGAGAAAACATTACTGTCTCCAGCCACCAGAGGGCGCTCTAAAGTTAGCATTAAAGCGTTAAAGTAATTTTTGTTGATTAAAAAGCATGTCTAATTGAAATCATAAAATGTATGCAGTGTAACAACAATTGATTAATTACACTTTCAGAAACCTAGGAAATCAGTTTAACTTGTTCTCAAATTCTATTGACTTTTTCTGCCCTTTTCTGAATTCATCTTTTTTTCTTCCTCATTTCACTTTTTTTATTCTAGATGAAATGGTTGAATTAAATTGAAGCATGTTTAATTATTTGAAATCATGAAACTTATACAATTTAACAACAGCTGATGAAACAGTAAACAAAAATAAAAAAATTTAGGGTCTTCTGTTTTTTTCACTTTCATTTTTCTGTATTCTATTTTAACTATTTAATTAAATAATTATTTCATTTATTTAAAAAAGAGGATGTCTATTCAATTGAATTCATAAAACCTGCATCAACTGAATAACAGGGCCCCATTAAGTATTTTATTTTATTTGAAATTCTATGTCTTCCGTTTATTTTTTTTATGGATTTATGATTTAATAAATTTATTATCAAAATTGGTGGCAATTAAATTAAGGCATAAAACATGAATTTAATGTAAATTTAACTATTATTTTCAAATCTAATCTACTGAATATTTAACAACCCTTTTTAAAAATTTAAATGATTAAATATTTACAAAAATTAATTTAAAAAGTGCTACTTCATGACGTGCATTCTGCTCTAAAATAATGCATTTCTGTCACAATTTCTTCAGGTTGAACCAAACTTTTATTTTGGCGGGTTGTTGTAAAGTCCTTTGAGTTGGTGTGTGTTTATGACGCTAGTAATGTTGAAATGCTGATGAAGTTCATATGTTCACGTCGTGTGTTGTGTAGATGAAACCTCGCTCTTTCACACAGAGACCCACAAAACATGCAGATTTCACATCAAACAGTCTTTTTGCGCTTCGTTGTGATCATGATTTTTCATGATTTGTGGTATCATGAATGCAGCTTCTGCCTTCACATGAAAAGTCTTGTGGTTGAGCTGATGCTGTGAAAGATAACATTTCAGAATAACACAACTTCCTGCAGAAGCTCTCTAGGAAGAGATCGCTCTCATCTGGAAGTCCGTGTTTTTAAGATCGGGACAAGTGCAGATGGAAAGGAAATACACAACTTCCTTCTCCTTTGGTGCTTGTGTCATGCAGATACTTTTCTTTCTTTTTAAAAGAAGTCTCGTCAAATAAGAAGTGGAGGAGTTCATGGCCTTCAGCAGCAGTATCTTGCCTCATACAGCCGGATTTCTCTCAGCGCTGATAACAAACGCTTCTCTTGTAGTGTTGGGAGGAGGTCTTGAGAAATGTTCAGCTATGCAGCGTTTGACCCTTCAGTCTCTAACATTCCCAGCACTGACCACAGAATATGGGTCTAAAACATTCAAAATAATAATGCACAAACATCATTTTTAGATCAGTGAGACGGGAGGAATCCTAAACTCACTGACTTCTAACTCTAAGATGAAAACATCTAAAAATCTAGAGGAAAACTGCTAATTAACTGCTAATGTGATAATTGGAAATATAATTGCAAAATTTATATTTTAATATAAAAACAATTTACTTAAACCATTTAATTTTAAATCATTATATAAAATATTTTATATTAATGTTTTAAACCATTAGGTATATTTATAGGTACACAGTTTTTTTTATTTTTTATTATTGTACTCAGATGAGTTAAATATAGATACAATATTATAATGAACAATTTTGTAATTTTTAAATGTATAAATATTATAATTAAACTAATATTTGTAATTACTTTTGCAAAATTAATATTTTAATATTTATAAACATGAATTGTATAATTTTGTAAAAAATATTTTGATTATAAATTATTTTAAATAATAATATTATTGGAAATAAAAGTTGAAAATTATTAAACATTATTAAATTATTAAAAAAAAATTTAATTTATAATTTTACTCCGATGTTAAAAAGTAATTAATTTGTAATTTATTTGTAAACATAATTGCAAAATATATATTATAATTTATAAAAAATATAAATATTTTATATAAATAGTACATAAATATAAAAATACTCATAATATACAAATTAATTTTTAAATAAATTATTTAGATTTTTAGATTACTTGAAATAATTTTAAAATAATGTTTTTAAACAATTACAATTTATTTTATGTATACAATTTTATTTTATTACACTACTTATATGGTTAAAAATGTATATATGTTAATATTTTACATTTACTTTTTAAAATATATTTTTATTTTAAAATCATTTGAAATAATATAATGAATATTTTTAATATTAAATGAAATAAAATAAAACATTTATTTTTTAATTAAATTTGATTAGACCCAGCGTCATGCTGTTCTTTATGTTTTCATGTTACAGAAAAAAAAACAACATGATTAAATTTCATGATTCAGTGATTGTCTGTCTGAAGAGTCTCTCTGTGATCTGTCCAGAAGAGACACTATGAATAATTCACTAAAGTTTAGCACCAAAATCTATTTCTATTAAGCACTGTGAGCTCTGATGTTGTGTCTCGACTAAAGCAGGAAATCATTTCAGTCTCTGTAAATGTAAGAAGTCCAAAAGCCCATAATAAACCACTAACACGCCCACGAATACTGCACACCACTCGCTAACCAAATTACACATCAATAAATAGAGGAAGAAAAAGAAAGCAAAGAGGAAGGAAGATGAGAAATAGAACCATTCAAACAGGAGTGTAGAAGAAATAACGCTTTAATACTGTGCTAAACTGAGCCAGACGTGTTTTAAAGCACACAGAAATCTCAGAAGAACCTGAGATGAAGACCAGAGACATTAGAAACCGCAGCGCCAGGAGTTATCTGAGAAAACAACCTCCTCCAAAGCTGCACAGACAGGAAGTGATTACCCGGCTGGGGTCACCTAAACAACCTAAACCTCAATCTAGAAACGACTTTAACCCTCGTTGAGCTCCAGTTACAGTGACACAGACTCAGAGGAACAAAAACCTCCATCCAGTGTTATTTCAAGAGTATGAAGTTATCTCTGGACAGCTGCTAAGAATAACTGGAGAGCAGAGGCTTGCTGATGAATTTACAGGGTTTTGTTTCCGTTTTAGGTGACCACACACACACACACACACACATACACAGCTGATAGAAGCACTTCTGCACAATCTCTCCATGAAAGACATTTTCCCTTCCTCTGGAGATCAGCTCTGTCCTGAAGTGATGAGACCGAAGGCAAAAACACACATTTTTTACAGTAGGGGTGAAGTCACCACAACAGCACAACTGAAATCAACAGAAAAATTTCACTAAATTGTATATAGATTAAATTAATTATAGATGTATAAATATTATATTTTATACATATTATTATTATTATATTATTATTATTATATATTATACATATAATTATCTATTTGTAATAATTACAATTATTTAAATATATTTTATTATTATTTATATATTGCTTTTTATTTTGTATTAAATTATTTTATATTTTAATATTTATATTTAATTATATATAGTGTGTGTGTATATATATATATATGTATGTGTGTGTGTGTATATTTATATGTGTTTGTGTGTGTGTATGTGTGTGTGCGCGCGCGCGAGTGTGTATGTATATATGTATATATATATATATATATATATATATATATATGTGTGTGTATATATATATATATACAGTATGTGTGTGTGTGTGTGTATACAGTATGTGTGTGTGTGTATATATATATATATATATATATATATATATGTGTGTGTGTGTGTGTGTGTGTGTATATATACAGTATGTATGTGTGTGTATATATGCGTGTGTGTGTGTGTGTGTATATATATACATATGTGTGTGTGTATATATACAGTATGTATGTGTGTGTGTGTGTGTATGTATATATATATATATATATATATATATATATACACACACACACACACACACACACACACACACAGATTGTATATATTGTATATATCTATGTATTATAATATCTATATATTTAAAAAAATAACTATAAATATTATTTAAAAAATAAAAAAAAAGGATTATACATAAAAAATTAAAAAAACGAATGAAAAAATTAAAACAAACATTGGTGGTTGTAAATACAGAATAATCAAACAAAATTAGTGATACCATGCGTGTTATTTACAGATACACGTTCTTCTCTAAATTGTACTTAAAATAGCAGGATGCATTCTTACTTAATGTTATGTTTTTGACATTAATGGACAATCTGAAAATCACATGGCATTGTAAAAATGTCCCAGGAATCAATTCTGGGGTAAATGTGTCTCTTTATTAAGGCTCGTCTCTGGTTGAGAGAAGTTTGTGTGGTTTGATGCGGATGCCTGAGATCTCTGAACCGCTGTCGACTCTGTGGTTATCTGAGGTTAGTAAGACGATCTCAAGAAGATTCACACAACATATGAATCAGACAAGCTACATTAATGTTGTGCAAAAGAAACTAAAACTAAAAATAATGTGGGTTAAAACGACAAAACACTCTCAAAATAGGGTTTTCACAACGATGCCATAGAAAAAAACAGTTTTGGTTCCACAAAGAAGCATTTTTTCTAGGTGCATCAAACATTTGACTAATCTAAAGAGGATTTTCCACTTTAAAGAAAGCTTTGTGGAAAGGTTCTTTAAATGCAATAAATCCTGATTCATGAACCTCGTGTTCCTGAGCATTGCATGTTGCACAAAGCAGCAGCTGAACGACTAGTTTCACTCTTTTGGTTCAGATCATGAAGGGCATGTCGTGGCGCAGAGGTGTTTCAGTGGAAAGGGCGAAATCCAAGAGGAAAAGGCGGTACTCGATTTGGATCAAAGCCAAAGAAGAACTTCATGAAACTTTCGTGGATACATTAACACCAAACAACGAGACTTTAAATCCCCCCTGAGATAATAAGATGTGCATCCTCGTTTATAACTGAGAGTAAACCCCGAGCTCTTACCCGGACCAGGTTACTGACAGCTGCCTGCACAGCGGCCACCGGAGCGGTGAGATCCGGGATGGCTTTCCCGTCCACCTCTCCCTCCTCGTGCATGATGACCAGATGAGAGATCTGCTGGGCCACCGGCTCCAGGATACTCTCGATCGTCTTTGTGTGAAAAACCGGCATGATGAGCACTTAAGAGAACGCAAACTCTGTGTCCAAGTGTGTATCCAGAGTCCCCTATCCGTATCCGAGCACCACCGAGACTATCCCCCTCAAGAACACACTGACGCTCCTTCATGCAACTAACTAACCATCGCGGGAAGCGAGTCTTCTAGAGAATGAATCGTTCGTTGGAGTCGGTTCGCAAAATGATTCGTTCGCGTATCGCGTCAACAACTCACCGAATCTGACAACGTTTGATATTTGTCCTTTCCTTTTTCCTTTTATCTGCTTTGTGTTACAGTTCATTTTAATTGGTAAATAATCCAACTATAAATAATGTTTTTAATGTCATCAGTATATTCATTATATTCTTCAACAACGCTTTTCTAGCATTTACAATACTACCAAAACACAGTAGTTAAAGTATAAGGTTTACTATGAAAAAGTTATTTGTACAATTAGTAGCCAACTAGTAGGCCTGCTTATTCTAGAATTTGATTCATTACATCGACAACTAAATCAATCATAACCGCAGTTATTTAAATGCAAAAAAAAAAAACTCTATGTTTGTCTTTTATACACATTTATTTAAAACCCTGTTTAAATCTCTAGGTCTAGGAGGACGTGGTGACGAACTCTTTCTTTGAAGTGGTTTGTTGGAATGAACCGTTCGAAAGAATCGATTCGCGGCTTCCCACATTACTCTCAACCGAAACCTCCCGGATGACGCACACTCTTCCATCCGCCAATCGAAAAGCGAGTGCCGGCGCGCCCGTGAATGCGATTGGTTGGCACAAACGTCATTCGTCCTGATTGGCTCCGCCCATTGCCTTTGTCGCGAGTTCTTCCCAAGTTACGCAATACATTCTCATGCCCTAAAAAGGAAACTTGATCCCACTGTTCTGGATGAGGAATTCTGAGGGCCAGAGGGCACCGACGCGGTCTGAATGTTGCTCAGCTTTCGTTTGAAGCCTTCATGCCAAATTTTCACCTTTATTTGCAACAAGACCAGTGAAACAACAAGGAAACAATTCAATAGAATCAATTTACAACGTGCACGGTTTCATGATACATATGTATCCACTGATGAATCTGATAAAACAGTATAACATTATATAGGCCTATATATTTAGCTTTCTCTATATTTTGCTTTTGTCATGGCATTATTCTGCCAGCTACTGCTTCAACGTTTTAACATGAATTAAACCTTACTGAAACTTGTGTTAAAACTCTAGAAAACTCAAACACATGAATGCACATGATGAGCTCAGTGGATGAAAACAGATGTTGCATCATGATGAAACTGTTGTTCATTTTGATCATGTTGCACATTCGATGTTTATATCATAATCATAAGAGCAGGTTGCAGTCTTCAGCTGGTCTGATCGAACTGAAACCACAGTAACAATGACTCAAGCTGTTTCAACCCCACAAACTCTCAAACAGCCCAAGAATTTGCCCAGAGACCCTCAACAGGCTGCATGACCGAATATGGAAGAGTCTGAAAAGAAAGAATCAAGGAAGTCAGCTCAGAGTAAACACAAGCGTGCATGAGTGTGTGTGTGTGTGTGTGTGTGTGTGTGTTCATGCTGCTCACCTCAATGTTAATCATGTTTGATCTGACCTATAAAGTGACACATTAATGATGGTGATGTTGTCATATTACTGTGTTTGAAACAGTTTATGTTGCTACTTGAAGCACTTATTTGGTTTAGATTGCACTGTAAAAATTTTTTATGTAAAATCAAAAGTAACTTACTGGCAACAAATACCCAGCAAGCTTCAGTATTTTATTCCACGGTAATATTACTGTAAATCTGACTACAGTAGTTCACAACATACTGTACAATAACTTACTGTATATTTATACTGTAGAATTAATTACAGTTCATGCTTTTGCATTGAAAAATTTTAATTTAAAACATTTTTTATTTTAAAATACTGTAAAGTTACTATGCAGTATAATTGATTACGGTAGTTTTTATATTCACATATACGCATATATACACAACATATAACTAACTACAATCTTACATGCTTAAAAATAATGAAATATAAAGGCTTGTGTGCAAAAAAAAAAAATAAATAAATAAATTCACACAGCCATAAAGATACGCAATTAAAAAACACCCACATAAAACATTAAACTTTTTTTAACTGCCTTAATATATGGGCTACCTTATGAAACGATGCATTATAAAATTCCTTATAAATAAAAATATAATAAATAAATAAAATTCCTTGTCTGCTGGATTATTACTGTGATCAATTTAACAGTAATATAAGGATTACTGTAATTATTTTCCCACTCTATTTTTTTTTTTCAAAGAATAGCATAAATTGTCAGCAACTGTCCTGTAAATAGTTTCTACAGTAAGACAAAGCTGGAAAATACAGCAATAATACAAAAGTTATAAAATTGACAGAAACTTACTGTAAACTGTTTCTACAGTAAGCTTTCTCTGATAATACAGCAATAATACTGTGAAAACAACAGAAATCGTTTACAGTGTGCATACAGAAACCCCTGATTAAAAATATATATGTTTAATTAAACCAAGTCATTAATGCAACTTAAGAATTAAAGGATTAAAATCCAGACAAAATTTGTTTTTACTTTTTCTTTATTAGTTATTACTTATAATAGTTTATACGTTACTTATATATGATAGATTAGATCTGAAGTTATTGATTAAATTTTTCTCATTTGTGTATATATATATATATATATATATATATATATATATATATATATATATATATATATATATATATATATATATACAATATTTATTTATTTATTTGCAGCAACCAAGCAGTCAAATTCCTTGTAAGTGAAACTTAGCCAATAAAAACTTCAGTTATGTCATATGGTTCCATTATTAGACTTTATATCACACATTCTGTCATTTCCACACAGTTTAGTATGCTTTAATATTTTTAGCGTTGGTCAGTGACGTCATGTGTGTTAGGATGAAGTGTTGACAGTCTCAGTGTCGGTCTCCATCTAGTGGCTGAATGAGAAACTTCAGCTGCTCTCATAGAAATAGGTTCAAAGCTGTCACCTAAAGCACAAAAGCTAAAATGTACATCTTTGTTTCCATTTAATTTTACCCCCAAATGGTGCATATTAGTATTTTAAAGGTAGGCTATATTAGTTTCCTCTTGAAAGGGTACTGTCCCAATGACCGCTTTTGACCTTTGTAAAATCAAATCATAATTATAATAATTATTACAGATTATATCATAATATGTTTCAGTGTTGCATTAGTGATATTGGTTTTTACATTTGTATTAACATTACACGCAAAGCGCTGTCTAAACATGCATATAACAATAAACAAATAATAAAAAACTAAATTTGTAATCAAATAAATGTAAAAAGTGAAATAAGCTAAAACTTTAAGATTCTAGGAAGGTTAAATAGTCTGGATATACTGTTGAATAACGAATTAATAAAAGAAGGATTTTAATGAGAGAATTTAATGTGGTGCATATGAAATTGATTAAGAAATAATAATAGTTTAATAATAAAAGTTTTCATTAATTTGATCTTTTGCATATTAAAGAAACTGAACAGTACAATTTGAATGAGATTTCTCTGACCTTGTTAGTTATTATATATTTAAAAGGCAGAGTCCCAATCAATATGATCGACTGAATTCTTCTAATAAGACACGACAAATATGGAGTTGTTGCAAGCTCCTTTTGAAAGAGTGATCTAATTTTATAGTTATGTGATGAAGGATGCAGAGTTAAAGTAACTTAAAGTCTTTTAGGAATTGCATCTATGGCAATAGAAAATTATTTGGAAGTTATTGGAAAATCAAACGTACATAATATTCGTTATAACATAAAACAAGACCTAACGGTGCAGTGGCATGGTTTGTATGAGTGACTCCATCTGTGAGTCAGTCTGACCTTTGACCCGATGACTTCATCCTGTGGGTAAAGCAGCTTTTCCACTCGGCAGCTGCTCTGAAATTACACACACAGCTGTTACGATGATCCGGACTTAGTCATACTCATATTTTACACACATTTGACCTCATTGTTTTACTATGATAGTGTATAATAGCATTGATAGTACGTGTGTGAATCTGGGTGAACTGCAGTGATTTTATGGTCAAATTATGCATGTTGCAAGTTAGTTTTGACCCTTAATATTACTCAAGGAGATTAAATATGCATAAATATGTGACATGTGCTCATCATAACACTACAAAAATCTTATCAAATCATCTTATGTAAAATTCATTTATTATTAGGAAATACATACATAAATATATATGCATACACACATATTATGCAAACACTTTTTACACAACATTTACTCAGAATGTACACAGTACTTGTTTACTGGCCTAATAATAGTCTTTTTTCATTGATAGTTACACAGCAATATAAAATGATAAAAACAAAGTGAAAACACTATTTGAATACCAATGCAAAACTATAGTTTCACAAACTTTTTCCACACTGAGAGAGGTCCTTTGAGCTGCGGTTATATCTTGGCTTTAGACTGGAAGGTAAGAATGATTGATGAGTAACTGAGTTTGAGCACGACTCGTCTGCAGTCGTTCGTTCATGTTCTTTATGTGTTGAATGAGGGCAGGTGAGCTCCTGTTCTCAGCTGAGTGACGGCAGGCCGGTTTTCTCCAGGATCCAGTTGTAATAGTTGCTGACTTTAGTATAAACTCCAGGACGGGACTGTCTGGAACATCCCTCTCCCCAACTCACCACACCGAACAGAAACACACGGTCACGCACACGACACACCAGCGGCCCACCGGAGTCACCCTGAAACACCCAGAAGAACAGACGCATCAGCCTGACACTTTTCATGCTTCCCAGTGATAATAATGTGCAATCATTTTACATGCAGCCTGTAAAAAAAACATAATAATCTGAAAAAAGAGGGAACAATTCATTGAATTTACTACATAAGTGGTTGCAATCAATTTATTTTAGCTACATTTAAATACATTTAAATTTGCTGAAAGTTAATCAAATAAATTATTGCAAAATTTTTTACAAAATAAATTGTTTGCAACCACTTACCATAATTTTTTTTTTTTTGTAAATTCCCAATGAATTTTTTTTTTCAGTGCATTGTATTAATAGTAAGGAATTTGCTGTATTTTTTAATTATTACTACATGTATATATATATATATATATATATATATATATATATATATATATATATATATTTTTTTTTTTTTTTCAGTGTTTTACCTGTACTTTTACAAATTAAAAAATTTATGGATAATGCCCTGGAAGAATATATATTTTTTTAAATGTAATGAAAAATAACAACAAATCTAAAAATAGTAAATTAATAAAAATATCAATCAATCAATAGACAGACAGATAGATAGATTAAAGGGTTTAATACCAATGATATGCTAAAATAGGTAAACAAAATTGATTTAATACATAATACATAAAAAACAATTTAATTTCTACATTAAATAATTTAGTTAAGTTGGAAAGTTGGAAGTTGGAACACATAAGTATATGTTACTTGGAACCATCTGTTAAGTTTACATTCGTCAAGTAAATATCAAAGTTATGATCCCATCATGCACTGGGGCATGAATAATAAAAAAAATGTAAAAGTTTTCACCGTTTTTGTTTTATGGTTGCTTCTGATGTTAGGTTTAGTAACATACTGTTTTGTGACATCTCAAGTTTATTTCTACTCAAAATGACCCATTCATACTCAAACACTTTTCACATGTGTGAAATTTACTTAAAAATATCTGTGCAAAAACTTGCAAAATAAAAATTGAGTAAATTCACCTTCTTGTTTTTGTGTGTGTGTGTGTGTTTTTTTCAGGTTTGCAGATCCAAAATAATAATAAAAAAAGCTGTAAACTGTCAAATGAGTTGGGAAGACAATTTGTGTTTGTATGAGCTTTTATAATACGTACAATTTCATGCATTGGGTTTAAGCCTTTATTGCTTTAGAAGAGTAATGAGACACCAGCTTAATGAATACATGTCAAATTGGAAAACTGGATTGAATAAGGATCAGTGTTGTTAAATAAGTGGTTTCCGGCTCACCTTACACGCGTCCGCGCTCCAGTCAGGACTCCCGGCACACAAACATGTTGTCTGTGATCATGCTGCCATAATATTCTTTACTCGAACACACGTCCTGGGACAGCAGCTTGAGCTTTGCTTCTCTGAGATACTGAGAGTAATACCACAACCCTACAACACACACACACACACACACACACAATGACTGAACCGTTCATTAGCACAAACAGAGCAAACACACTCTCAACACAAACTCTGCTGATTACCTTCTTGTTCTCTGCCGTATCCAGTGACCTCACAGGACGTCCCAACACTGAGTGACTGATGCACCTCAGGGATGCAGACCGTCTTGACTGAACTGGACTCTTTCGCACAGCGACCGTCAGGACTGCGGATCTTCAACAGCGCTGAACACAGAGCAGTCAATCAGAAGTTAAAGATGCATAACCAAACTCATAAAGCTACTTGTTTTTGAGCTACTTGATGTGTTAGGTGTTTATCAGAGTTAGTTCTCAGTCAGTATTACCGATGTCGTTGTTGTAGTTGCCGTCTGTGTTGTCGAAGTGTTCATGGATGAAGAGCTCGGAGACCCTGAGCTCCTGCTCTCTCTGAGCATCCGTCTCATTGATGGCGTTCTTCCCCACAAATACTGAGAGTTTATGGAGGCTAGTCTTCGTGCTGAAAACAAACAAGAACCGATACATGTGTAAATATATTTCCAAAAACACATCCATGCATGCTTTTTTCCTTCCAATCCATTTCCCATGCTTCTCATTTATTCATAAATTTAATCGAACTGCATTCATCAGGAAGGCCCTAATAAAGGAATAAATTTAAATTTAATTTTTTTTTTTCAACCATCTCATTTTTTTCCCCATCACCAGAACCTTCGCACAGTTTCTAAAGAGAACACAAAAGTTTGCAAATGATTGTAAAAGCTTTGGAATCTAATCTAATCTAATCTCTTTCCATTTTTGTCCGATGTTTTTTTTCCCCCATCACAAGAAAATATTTATTTCCTTGCAAAAAATGTTTCGGGGAATTTATATATATATATTTTTTTCATCACCAGAACTTTTTCGTTCCCATAAAAAAAAAAAAAAAAAAAAAAAAAAAAAAAAAAAACACTGTTTTTCTCATAAAACTTTTGCGAGCGAACAGAAAAACGCAAGATTTCTCTGTGGAAGGCAACATATAATGCAAAAGCCTGAAATCTAATTTTCCCTATTATTACCATCTACCGGAACTTTTGCGATCCCTTGAGAACGCAAAATAACGGAAATTAGATTTTTCTTCCCTTTTCATAACTTTTTACGTTAGCATTCAAAAATTCACTCAAGAAAAAAATAAATAAAATAAAGTTTTTTGGGGGAACGCATTATTATTATTTTTTTACTACTGTAATAGGCTATATATTTTCTTCACGAATTGTTATTATTATTATATTTCACATGGGAACGCATTGACCCGTCTGCAGTTTCTTCTCTCTGTCCGGTTGGTTTGTACCGACCCGTCGGGGAAGCAGTGCGCGGCCGTGAGGACCCAGCAGGGCGAGATGAGACTCCCGCCGCAGGTGAACGCTCTCCCGCGCGCGCTCCTGCTGAACACCGCCGCCATCCACGGGTGACGCTCCACGGCGCTCAGAGCCCCGCCCACAACCTTCATGTTCCGCTCCTCCCTCTGGCCACACTGCCAGCCTATTGGATGAAGCACAGTTCAGCCTGTCAATCAAACAGCAGACGCTCCACAATGATGCACATCAACCTGCATCTAACCATTTCATATATGTCAGATATTTCGTAATATTACATTAACAATAAAAAGGACGGAGTCAAACCGTGATCTTTTGCACATCGTGGAATATCGCAGTCCTCTTTCACGATCCTAGACCCGGTCCGTACGTAACACCACGGTTTGCTGCTGTAGTCTGGGTTTCTGTTGAAGTTATAACATGTGTGTGTTATGATGGATGTAGCTGACAGGATAAGAGAATAAACAGCACATAGAGATCACACTAGAACCTGAAAGACTGAGCACAGGCTCAGACAGTTGTGCAAGGTGTGTTTTGTTGCAAGTTTGAGAATAAGAGGGAACGTCACAAATCCTGGCAATAAAATGTGCAATAAAATGAGTCATAATTCACCCCGGAATGAAAATAAATAAATACATTCTCATACTGTAAAATATAAACTGTATGTAGTGTATGTAGGCTACAATTTATTTTTAATTAATGTTAATTCTAACTATTTTTTTAGTTTTACATTGATTTAAGTATTAATAACTAATGATCGAAAAATGTTATTAAAAACTTTTTTATAACTTGAATAAATGTAAAATAATTAATAACCGTATAACGGTATGGATTTACAGTAAAATATAAATAAATGTTATTGCGGTAACTAAATGTGCTTAATTGTCAATGCAAAAAAAATAAAAAATAAAATAAATAAATCATCCATAAAGCTTAATTTGTTAAGCAAAATTATTTTTTTTATGATATAAAATTATTAAAGATTATTTATTTATACAGTCAGGCTATTAATCAACATTCCAAAATAAATATTTGATTAATAATAGCTTTTTAAAAAATTACATTTTGTGAAAACATAAATTCTATCTAAAATTTAATTGTAGTTTAATTTTAACATATAAATGAAATTATAATATATATATTATAATTTCATTTATATGTTAAAATTAAACTAAAATTAAATTTTAGATTGAATATATGTTTTCACAAAATGTAATTTCTATATATATATATATATATATATATATATATATATATATATATATATATATATATTTAACTTCCAGGTGAATTATGCCCAACACATGTTCCTGAAATCATTCGTGAGATCCGCTCATAAACTGAGCTCCATAACATCACACCAGCTTTCTTATTCTATTCATATCCATCCCTTCAGGACAAACGCATGTTGATTTTGTATTTTTCAGCTTTTCAACTGATCGATGGTCTCTAGGGAACTCCTAGTAACAGATACCCGGGCAAGTCTGGGCTCTGCAGTGTCTGCTGGTTCTCATCAGTCAGTAACTCGCCTGCAGTGGTTGTGTCGTCCCGGGCCAAGATTCTTGGGATAGGCTCCAATTTCCCGCACACTCTCTGGATCCCATTCCAGACATTCCCGCCCACTCTCTGATTTGGACACGCTACCTCTGTAGTGCAGACCCATCCCGTCAAAGCAGGAGACGGATTCATCTGTCGCAAAACATCATAAATGAATATGAATGCATGCAAACACCAGTTAAAGATAATAAACACATGTGAGAGATGCGCACCTCTTTCACAGCTGGAGCCGCTAAAGCCATCAGGACAGAAACAGAGCATGTGACGCCCCGACGGAGACAAGACCGACGTCCCTCCATTCAGACACACAAGACCTGATCAGAGGAAATGATTATTATCAACATGAGATCTGATTACAGGGATTCCAAAACAGAAGTACTTCATTAAATTATATCACATCTTAAAATACCGTATTTTTCGGACTATAAGTCGCACCTGAGTATAAGTCACATCAGTCCAAAAATACGTCAAGATGAGGAAAAAAACATGTTTAAGTTGTACTGGACTGTAAGTCACATTTATTTAGAACCAAGAGAAAACATTACCGTCTCCAGCCGCGAGAGGGCGCTCTATGTCTTCAGTGTAGACTACAGGGGCATTGAGCAGCATAGAGCGCCCTCTCGTGGCTAGAGACAGTAATGTTTCAACTTGGTTCATTTCTCTTGGTTCATTTCTCTCGGTTCATGTCAAATTAATTTTGATAAAAAGGTCCCACGTGACTATAAGTCACAGGACCAGTCAAACTATGAAAAAAAGTGCGACTTATAGTCTGGAAAATACGGTACTCATAATCAGACTACAGATACTTTTGTATTACATGTTTGTCACTCAATAGCAATAAATAATTCATAATTAATTAATAATTTGCATGTTCACGGTTCTCTGACATTGTTTAATACTCACATGACATGCAGGTAAACAAAAAAATGCCCCCCCCCCCAAAAAAAAATGTGTAGTAGATATTTTATTCTAATTGTTGTTATTTTTTTTTTTTTTTTTTAGGATTTACTGAATTATTAGCTTTTCATTAAATTCAGAGACCCCGTGCATTTCCCTAACGAACCCCAGTTTGGGAAACCTTGATGTAATGTAATATTTAATGCACTTGATGTTGAAAAACCAACAAATTTAATATATTTTCTTTCTTCTATGTATTTGTATGCCAATATGGTAGAAGTCTTTCCTATTTAAATCAATGTGTCAGTTCATATGTCACGTGTTAGTTCATAAGTAATCTTAAGTTTATCCGAATCAGTCATTCGGACTATAATTTGCAAGTAATCTGCTGGAAAATAAAGACTGCAGACAAAGTTTCTGTACCTGATTTCTCATATAAACCGCTGGGAGAGAGTCTGCGCTGGGCTCTCTGTTGGTCAAAACAAACAAAACAAGGATGAATTATTATCATTTTCTCTGTTCTATAATTAAAAGCATGCTCTAAAAGGAAGCGAGTTAAGTTTGAAGCACACTTACACAAACCGTGAGAGCTGCTACAGCTAGAATCAGTCTCAGAAGGCAAACCCCAGTCATTTCTGCTTCTTCTCTGAACGATGAAACCTGTAACAAGTGCATTTTTAATTAACCCTGGATTTGTGTTCAAAAACTGGGTCAGCGTCTGTGCTGAGGGGTAACGTGAACCACTTTCGTTTCTATGCAATTTGCTAAAAATCAGCAGCATTTTGAAAACAGAAAACCTCTGATGTAGCTTGATAGAGACTAAAAATACATATGAGAAATGTAACAGTTCGCTTCTATTTTTATAGTGTTATTTTTATTGTGTTCCAGGTCAATTTGACCTACATATAAATACAAAATATTAAAAACTAACTTAACCTGTATTGAGGTGCAAATAACAGCAGGTATGAAAAGTATATGAAATTATTCGAACTTAGCGTATTTGTATTTTCTCTGTCTTTTTGTGGTCTTTTTTCTCCAACCATTGTTAGGATAAAATGGGTTTCAAAAATTTCTTTTCAGTTAAAAACCCAATAACTAACAAACCTTTGAGAGAATTTTAAGTGTGAAGTTCAACTAAATGCAGAAGAGGAGTCTTAATTTTGAGTAAACATTGTGTTTTAAATTTCAAAGTTTCTCATGTGTTTCCTTTTTAAGCTTTTGAGTTTTTCTTTAATTTTTTCACCTTTTTTTACTCTCTGCTTGATTTTTTGGCAAACTGCATTTAAACCAAAATATTACCTCTAAAGCAAACGTAAAATATGTTCAGCCTTTCCAAAACACCACTTTGCACATTCATTACCTTAAATGAGAAATTCTCACAAAAATTCAAGAATAAATAAATCTCTAAATAAATCCGTAATCCGAGTATAGTTTGAAAATACAGTGTCAAATTGAAAGCACACTCGAGACGAGACTTTAATCCAGATATGACTCTAAACAAACATGACTTTTCCTGGACTCAGGATCAGACAGAGCAGTTCCACACCCACAGGATCAGAAATATCACAGATGACATGTTTATCATAGTTTTCCTAGACGGCAGTGAGACTGAGATGTTCCTCTCCTCGAGAGTTTCAGAAGAGATCTCAACAAACAAACTCGGACTGAACTTTAGGAGACAGTTGCATGCTGTAGGACATTACATATCATCTATCTGCATGCATAGATTAATTTTAAATCCGTTCACAATCATGCATTAAGTCTTTAATCAGTAGTAAGAGCCTAACTCACCTGAATGTGTGTTCAGATCAGATCAGGTCTGGTGTGTGTCGCTCTGCATCCCACTGAAGGCTTTAAACACTCCCTATATACTGTATATAGAGAGTCTAGTGTGCTGTGATTGGCTGCAGGAACAGACTCGCTTGTGTTGGGGGAGTTTATCCGTCTGTGAGGAAAAACACACGTGCTGCTGAACTGAAACTAGATCAGTGAATCACAATCATGATTCAAAATGGCTTTGAATTCCTCGATTCCCTCATCCTGGAATTCTCCTTCTTCTGTCAACACTTCTCTTTTAACCCTATTCATTTGTCTCTAAATGATCATCATGATCAAAACTTTTCTGTTGTGCACAATCTGCTCCATGCATTCTGTCGTCCGATTGACAGTTCATACGTTTTTAATAAGTTAGTTGTCTTTTAGTGCAATTGTATAAACATCTAGCTTCAGCTGGAGCTTCTGGTGTCAGATCTTGAGTGATTCTGATCAAGTAAAGGTCAGAATAAGGTCAGTAATATCTCCAGGTGAACTCTTCCTGGACTGAAGCAGCTCAGCTTTACTTGATTCTCCATCAATCATGTTTTAGAGTCTCAAATCTTTTGAGGAGCATTTGTTTCCAGAAGCTTTACATTCACTGTTCCTCAGTAAAATGATAAAGCATGACCTGTAGTCATAGTCTGAAAGCGTTAATCTCAGTCTGGGTCACTAAGCCTCGCTTCTGGGCAGCGAACAAGCTTCTTCTCCAAAACCCAGACGCAGACGCCCACCAGAGGAGACACACGTGGGCAAACAGTGAAATCAGTTTCACGCTTCCTCATTCTGAAACATCCAGCTGTGTGCTAACAATACACAATAAACACACACACTTCAGCTTCCAGGCCTTCATTTCCATTGGATTTAAGAATAATTGATGAGTAATTGCTGTAGGTGTTGGTCGATAGCTCATCATATTCGGGAATGTTCAGATATGATTCAGCAGGTTTGACACATTGATTCAGCTTCTGTGTTTATAGCGGCGTGAAGGCGTCATCTCAGACTCCGGGCTGATTTTAGGTCACTGATTAAGGCTTTTGAAAACGTGAGGGTTAAAAATGGAGCTCCACGCCCGACTGACTGAGCGGATGCAGAGCGGCGTTAATCATCTCTGATGGACACCAAACAAACAGGATGGTGGTGCAACTACATCATCTGTTTGAAGGGTTTTACAAGACCAAACACTGGTTTTGTTTGTCGTTATTAGAAGATATTGATAGTTAATGTGATTCTCGACAGATGCATGAATTTGAGAAATAACTTCAGTAAAAATCACCAAAACAAATTAAGTTAGTTCCATAGCATCAATCCATCCATCCAACTATTAAATTATAAAAAATTAGAATAATAAAATACAGTATTTTAAAAAAATCCACATTTACACTTAAAAAATAAATATATAATTTAAAATATAAGTTTTATAAAAAATACTGTATATATGTATGTATGTATATATATATATATATAAATACATACATAATGAAAATATTACATAAAACAATTATATATATATAGTTTAAAACGAATATAAAATAAATAATATATAAAATAATGATTATATTTATAATTATTACATATAAAAACAATATAATAATGAAAAATTACAATGATTCTATTCATTATTATTCATCATCATTGTGAAATTTAGGACAGTTTTTATTGCACTTTACACGTGTGTGTGTCGTGCATGTTTGTATCTGTGTTTTACAAACACAGAACCTGAAAATATTACAGGAAACTGAACTGAAGAAGCTGAATTCTCTTTATTTACTGCAGTTAACTCCCAATAAAACATATACATAAATACATTCATACAAAAAGCAAGCAAAAATAAACAGAGACGTTAGACGTTGTGATGTGTGTGTTGAAGCAGAGGCGTGGCTATGGAGACAGAGTGGGCGTGGCCTAGGCAGACGTGTCGAAGAGCTTGTCAATCATCTCCTCCACCTGCTCCGCTGAGTATCGGAGATATTTCTCTGGATATTTGGTGAATGAAATGTTTGCGCATCTGTAAAAGCATATAAAGGTGTTCATTACACTGAAAAAGGACCTGATGATGTGTGTGTAAGTGTGTGTGTATGTCGCACCGCTGGAGGAAGGCTCTATACGCCTCTGAAACCTCTCTCTTCTGAGCCTGGCGGATGGCATCCCGCTGCTCTTTATCAGGAACCGCCCAGCCCTGCTGGATCTTACACAGCTCCTCCAGACCCTCGTTAAAACCCTGCACACACACACACACACACACAACACAAAGACTGGTCTGCTCGTATCGGATTTGACCCATCAGGCTTTATGGCTCATATAGTCTGATATAATGAGAATAAAGAGGAAAAAACCTGATGATCATATTTGAGACTCACATCTGAACATGACTCTTATAAAGAATAAAGTCGGGATGAATTCAGTGATTGTTACAGAAGATGCACGAATGTCTCTCACCTTGAATTTGTCTTTGATGATCTGTCGTTCCTTGTCTTTGAGCTACATGAACGCAAACACCAGAGAGTTACTTGGAAAAAATACACTTAAACTAACATAAAATATTGTAAAGATTTATTTAATTTTTGATTTGCTTAACTATAATAGCATAAATAAATAAAAATGTCATACATTTAAAAAATAAACTGAATTAAATCAACAAAAAAACAACAAAGTTAGTGTTAATAAAAGCTTTAACAAAAGTGAAAACAGAAAATATTAAATATAAAAACACAATGTCATTCAAAATATTCCTAAAACAGTTAAATACTTTAAAATAAATAAATTAAAATGTAAAACTAGTAAGAGATTTAAAGATTTTTTTTTATAAACATGACAAAATCACAACAAAACAATTAAATAACTCAAATTCAAATAAAAACAGAAAATAAAATCTAACTCAAGTCAATTTCTGGTCTGGTACATGTGTGCGTGTCTCTCTGTGTGTGTGTGTGTGAGTGTGTGTGTGTGTGTGTGTGTGTGTGTGTGAGTGAGTGAGTGTGTTTGTTTTTGTGTGTGTGTGTGTGTGTGAGTGAGTGAGTGAGTGTGTTTGTTTTTGTGTGTGTGTGTGTGTGTGTGAGTGTGTGTGTGAGTGAGTGAGTGTGTGTGTGAGTGAGTGAGTGAGTTTGTTTTTGTGTGTGTGTGTGTGTGTGTGAGTGAGTGAGTGAGTTTGTTTTTGTGGGTGTGTGTGTCTGTGTGAGTGAGCGAGTGTGTGAGTAAGTGAGTGAGTGTGTGTGTGTGTGTGTGTGTGTGTGAGTGAGTGTGTGTGTGTGTGAGTGAGTGTGTTTGTGTGTGTGTGTGTGTGTGTGTGAGAGTGAGTGTGTACTTGTGTGTGTGTGTGTGTGTGTGTGTGTGTATGTGTATGTGTGTGAGTAAGTGAGTGTGTGTGTGTGTGTGTCTGTGTGTTTTTGTTTCTGTGTGTGTGTCTGTGTTTGTGTGTGTGTGTGTGTGTGTGTGTGTGTGAGAGTGAGTATGTTTGTGTCTGTGTGTTTGTGTCTGTATCTGTGTGACGATCTCACTTTGGTTCCAGGCTGGAATGCTGGGATGTTTCTCTCTGCCAGATGCACTGTGACCTTCTTCCAGCTGTGGCTGAGTGGAGGTCAGAAGGTCAGAAGGTCATTCACTGATTGATCACAGGACGGCTCTTGTGTCTGTATCTTCTGGTTTTACCTCTCCTGGTAGTTCTGGATCTCCTGCTCGATCAGCTCTCGGTACGATTCCTCCACCTTCTCATGGGTCACAGCGACCAGCTGAATCAGCTCAGACCTCGACAACAGAAAACACACCACACTTGACCTCTATAACTTCACTTTTTTAATATGACCAAAATATTCAATGAGGAAATAAGGGGAGTGATTATGTGGAGAGCTGTCTTCTGATTGGCCAGTACTGAGTGTGTAAGCGTGCTCTAGTCTCTGATTGGTCAGTGAACTGAACTCTGATGTTCTGAATCAGTCCACATGAAGAGTGTGAATGCACTCACTTCTCCAGGGATTTGAGGATGTAGTTGTAGTTGTTGTGAAGGAAGATGGCGCCCAGGGCCGGATCTTCGTACACTTTCGCTTTGTTGGACAGATTCAGCTGCAGGTTACCGAGAACTTTATCTGCAAACACAGCGGATTCCCTCTTAATGAACCTAGCATCATTGATTCCAAACACAACCTGTGATATTCTAGTATTACTCATAAACTGTTGTGTGTGTGTGTGTGTGTCTTACAGATGTAAGTGCTCAGGAGTCTCCGGCTGAACTCTGAACTGTAGCTGCTGGCGGACGCGCTGCTCTCTAAAGACAAGAACGGAGACGTTTCATTAGTTTAATATACAATACACTCTTACTTTATTCTGTCTGAGCCATTCTGAATATAATAAACTCATAAACTCTATGTTTAGATGTAATAATAGACAGCTCCGGTACTATGCTAGAATAATCTATAGCTCTACGAGAGGAACAGAGATTCTGACGTCTGAAGATTGTTTCATATCCTGCTGTCTGCATGCGATGTTATGAAGAGCTCAGAGCCAATATCATGAGATGAGACTTTCTATAGACAGAATATTTAACGGAGCACAAGTAAAACCATCAGAAAATCATTTTTTAAAGCTTGTAAGTCTTTTATAAACATATGCATGTCTATGAGTTCAGTTCATTTAACTACATTTAGATTTTAAGATTATATAATATTACTAAATAATAACGAAAATGTATAATGCCAGTTTCACTCTGGAACACTCCACATTTTATTTCAAATAAATATTATTTAAATTTTATATTAAATTTAAAAATATATTTTAAATAATTTAAATGATCTAGAAGAATTATAATATTACTATTATTTATAATTATAGTAATAGTAATAAAAACAAATTAAATATGAATTAATATATATATATATATATATATATATATATATATATATATATATATATATATATATATATATGAATTTATTTTTATTATATTCAATAATAATAATAGTAATAATACAACAGCAATGCATAAAACAACATTAAATAATATACAAATATTATAAATATTAATATAATAATAATAAGAATAATAAGAATAAGAATATAAAAATGCTATAAATGAATTAATAATAAAATTCTGCATCTGGGGTCAAAACAGGAAATCTGTTCACTATACTTCTATAATTTGAAGTATTTCAGAGTGAAACATGTTTGTAAAAGTTATTCTCCAGTACATTATGTATCGACGACATGTGTTAGCACAGTGAATGGTGTCAGCTCTGGTTTCACGTCTGTAAAGTCTCTGTTTCGTCTGCTTACCTCGGGGTCTAAAGGAATACTGTAAGTGTCCCCGAGTACTACAGGACAGAAGCAAAGCAGAAGAGAGAGAGAGAGAGAGAGAACAAGAGAAAGAGAGTGAGAAGTTAAAACAGTTCTGTTAGTGAAGAGCTTCACCACTAAGAGCCAGCCAATGACAGACAAGCAGAGATGAGAGGGCGGGGTCGAGGAAGCAGTGGGAGGAGCTACAGAGTGGCATGCACTGCTGTGAACATGTGTCCTGAACAAAAAATAAATAAAAAAAACCCGATAAATTAACGAACATACAGAACACATTGCTTTCTGATTTAATATTTTAATTATTAACAGTAGAATTCATTGTAATCATTTTAAGAAATAATATTAATTTGTAAAAAATATTATATATATATTTTTTAAAATGATATTTATTATCTTACTTTCAGATCATCACAGACCATTTCAACTACAGCAATAAAAATAATACTAATAATATTTTAAAATGAAATGTAATAATTAAATTATATTAACTATAATAAATGCATATATCAATTAATGCATATATAGAACATAATGAATATAATATTAATTTCAGACTAAATATTTTAATTATTAATATTTATAATAATAATAATGCTTTAAAATTGTACATACATTTAGAAAATATTATAGTAAAATGATTGAATTAAATGAAAATACGTACCGTATAATATTACATTCTGATCATTTGGTCACAAGGCAAAACTTCTTAGCAGATCCAACAACAAAAATAAGGTTTAAGCACTAATGAAGGCCAAAGGTACTTATATGGTTATTTAGGGACTAAAGATTGTTATTAAGAGCTCCCTCTGCAGGATGGAGGAAGAAAATACAGCAGCAGAGAAGCTGAAAATGGTTAAATTTGCTCTAAGCACTGATCATGTTCGCTCTGCTGAACGCTTGTCAGGAAAACCAAAGGAAAAGGAAATGCAGACCACAGGAAATGTAAACAGATGACATATAAGCAGACAGGAGGGAGAGGACGGTGTGTTAAACATGAATGTGATGAAAAACTCAGCAGCGCAAGACATTTACTACTCTTTCTGATTTCTGAAGGCAGTAAATCTCTTGGATCTATCTGTGAAGTGTTTGTGCTGTACCCCGAGAGGCCAGCATCGCTCCGGCTGTCTCCTGGAAGTCCATCAGCTGCTGCAGGAACAGACTGGCCTGACGAGAACCAATCAGAGAGAGAGATTTGTCTTTAAACCAATCAGCATCACTGTGTGTATTACTCTCAGTGACCTTACATTGCTCGTGAGCTCGTGGACGGTTCCGTCTTTCGGCATGTTGTACTCTTTATCCGGATCGTTCTGTTGGAGCAGAGAACATCACGTGACAGAACACTACATTAATCTTTAATATAACGACGTGAGTGTAATGAGGGATGTCCCTTAGGTTTTATAATATAATAAAATGTGTTATATTTATAGTATACCAAAATGTATGAAACATTGACCAATTTTGAATTATTATTATTTTTTAAATAAAATTAATCATTAAAAATAATATAACATTAAAAATAGTTAAATCTCAATAATTAAGACATTTAAATTAATAAGTAATTGGTTTACATTTTATATAAACGAAAATAATTTCATTTCAAGTGATTAGTGTTATTAAAATAAATGTAGTCATTCATTCTAAATATCACAAAATATAACAAATTATGAAAATGTAAATTATGTGAATTATTTAAAATAAATTCTTTAGAAGTGGTTGTGCATTTAATTTAATAAATAAAATGATTAAAATGAGTGTGTATACATCTAATATAAAAAATATAAAAATTTTATTATTTTATAATAATCTAAATATGTAATAAATAAATAAAAAACTATTATTTTGTATCATTATTAATAAAAATAACACATGTAATTATAAATATTATACAACAGTAAAAATAATTAAACAATTACAATGATGAATATTACATTATATATATATTAATATATATTAAATAGTAATTAACTATGTTTAAATTATTAATAATATTTACAATTTATTTTGATAATAACAAAAATAATAAATCATTTAAAATAAACAAAAACAATAAAAAAAATAATATAATTCTGCACCTGATATCACGTTTCAAGAATTATTTTTTTTTAAACATTTTTATTTGTGTCACACACACACACACACACACACATTTATTTAACCAGCAGTGAGATCAGAAAGTCAATTACTTTAATGCTGTCAGCAAACTCCTCCAGCGCTTTGGCTCCGGTGCTCTCCAGAGAAGTGATGAGAGCTGGGAGCTTGTTCTTGGTGCTGGCAGCCGTTCCCTGCACAGCAACACAGGATATGACATCATCGCCAATGCCAAAAAGACCTTTCATTCTCGTTCTCGTTCTCTCTCTACCTTTAGCGTGGAGTCAAAGTCTGGCTTGGTCTGCTTGAGATGGCGCAGGATGGGGAAGACGGTCAGCACAGAGGAGTAATCGTGTCTCATGATGCCTCGCTGCGCCGCTGAGACGATGTTATCACCCTCCAGCTTCAGATTATCCAGCGCTTGCTGCAGAGACAAACACTGTGATCACACACACACACACTGAACACACACACACACACACGGCCCTCACCTGGATGAGCGAGTCGAAGGTCTTCTTCTGGTGATGTTCTGGGATGATCTGGGTCAGTAAAGCGTGTTCGCTCTGAGCCAGCTTCACAAACGCACTGATGCAGTGCATGTACGAATCGACCTCGATGTCCAACACGTCATCCTTCCCTGAGAAACACACACACAACATTTTTATCATTGTGTTTTGTGCCATCAGAGATGCAGCAATGAAAGACTGCAGTTTTAGGTATATCTGATTAATATGAGATCATGAATGAGAAATAAAGAGGTCATTTCTCATTTCCAAATCATTTTTTGATGTTGCATGATACTGCAGGAAACCGTTGCTAAATGCAACCTGATGTTGATGATGAAACGAATGTGAACATCTGAACCAAAAGACTGTTGAATAAACTGAGTATTCAAACTGAAATTAATATTTTAAAATAATTAATAATATTATAATTAATCATGAATTACATTTAATAATAACAATGATAATAATGATTTAAAGTGAAATATATGAATACATTAAATTTCATTATAAATTCCATACATTAATAAATAATAACGTTCATATTTTTTAATTCATAAAATTAAATATAGGATTTCCTCTTGAGTTTTTAAGGTCTGATTCGATGTTGAATGAAGTGACAATCACTGATTTTCAAACTAAAATTAATGTTTTTTTATTAATAATAATTAATTAATTGTATTGCTATTATTATTATTATTATTATTATTAATACTAATAATAATTATAATTATAATAATTATTGCTTTAAGATGTAACACAATAATACATTAAGCAATATAAATAATAATACAATTATATAAATTAAAAATTATCTAAATTGCTAATTTTAATTTAAAAATAATAATTAAATGTAAAACATATAATGTGGATTATTATGATTAATGACTAAAAGTCCCTCAGTTTGTAAACACACTCAAAACTTGTGAACAGATGATCTTTAGCTGGACCACTGCAACAGTATAAACATTAAAATATATATTATTTGAATATAAAACAAAATGATTTATACAAAATGTGTGTTCACTTGAGTCTAATGTAATAAAATTACATAATTTGTTTTTAATACATTTTGTAGCTGGTCTTGAACTCAGAACTGGTCTTTGACCCTGTTTCTGTTGATGTTGCGATCTCTGAGCTCAGACTCACCTGCAGTCATCCCGTGCTTGTCATCAGACAGGTGCTTAACCCCTCGCAGGTCATGATCCAAACCTGATTGGCTAGGATACAGTCACATGACCCGGGTCACTCTCCCGGGTTACAGAGGGAGGGCTGAACAAGGAAACACTCACACGACTCGACCGAGCGCTGGATGTTAGTGGGTTTCTGAGAGCACCGATGGACCCAGTAAAGCACAGAGACTTATGGGAAACACTGATGTCACGACAGTTTGGCATTTTTGTCATGTTATATTTATAGTTTCAGTATTATTTAAATTTTTTGTAATGTATATATAATATAAAATATATATATATATAAAACTATTATTTATACACTATTTTTATATTTTCAGTATTCAATTTAACTTTTAGTAATATTTATATAATTACAGTTTTCATTTTAATTTTAATCTGATTTAATAATTTAGTTTTTTTCCCAGTAGTTTTTTTAAATTTATATTTAATTTTAATTTGATTCATTTTAGCACTTCAAACTTATTTTTTTTCAGTCAGTTAGTTTTTGTAATTTGCTTTATTTCAGCTTTTTCCATATAATAAAAATATTTTTTATAGTTTTAGTTAACACCAACAATACTGATAGTATGATGTCACGTATACATAGCGATACTCAGAACACATTTAATAATCACTTTTTTAAGAAAAATAAAATGCATTAAAAAATCTAAAAATTAAATAAAAATGATTATTAATAATATGAATTACACTATTATTATTTATTGTTTAATTTTAACATTATTTTTTTTTAATTATTAATATAGAATTCCTAAAATAATTTTAATTTTAGTAAATATATATTTTTAAAATGAGACAAACGTGTCTTGCTCTATTCTGAGGTTGGTTTGACCTCGGTGAGGACGAAACTGCTGTGGTCCATAAGTGTTATCCGAATGTTGTTTTCCGAAATGCAGGAACAACAGTTAAAAAACAGAGAGAGAAAACAGAGACAGAGCTCGAGAAGAAGGACAGCAGAAAGACCGCTTTACCTTCCAGAGGAGTGAGGTTACAACCCTTTTTATCATCCAGGCCATGCTGAGAGTACTGCCCATCAACACCCGAACAGAGAGAGAGAGAGAGAGAGAGAGAGAGAGAGAGAGAGAGAGAGAGAGAGACAGAGAGAGACAGAGAGAGATGCAGGAATCGCAGGAGGAAAACAGAGGAAGACACCATGAGGAAGAGCATCTGAAACCCTGTTCACCAGAGTAACAACTGAGAGAAATCCAGATCCCTCCGAGACAGCTATCACACTCACACACACACACACACACACTCCAACACTAACTACTGACAAACCTCAAATCTGATGAAACTCAATAAAGATGGCAGGGTTTTTTTTTTACAGTACAAATATTTATATAGAGGACCAAATTTATGCTTAA
>NC_039279.1:839537-942037 GCF_003368295.1 Carassius auratus | reverse complement strand
GAATCCTAATGCATGATGTCATGCAATATTCTAAAAAGAAAACACATAGTCTGAACTCTTTAAGTTAGATATTAAACAAAAACGATATAGAAGTTAAAGGTATTTCAAATGTCAAACACATTATGTAACAGGGTTGTGGTCCAAAAAATAAAATAAAAAATAAATCACAAATCAGTAAACATTTTACTTTATTACATTTCAATCAGTCTTAAAAAATAAGGCATGGAAAGTTCATCAGTGGAACTGACGTGAATTCTGTCTTCCTAAGACTCCTCTTTTTTTAGTGAAAGCCTAAAAATAATAAAAAAGACAATGAAATGGAGTTACGCACTGTACCACCACACAGTGAGGGAAGTGAGGAATCTATAAAGATGATGTTTATGAATTAACGTTACACACCTGTTTGAGAAACTAGCGTCCAATGTAATTTATGGCTATGTTCTTCAGGTTTGTTCTTGTTTCAAAAGTAATATTGGATGAACGCAAACATGCTGTAAACATAACTATGTCAAAAATGTTTTAGAAGTATTTATAATAACAAAAAATGGCATATTCTTACCAGCCTCATTTTGACTACTGTTGTTGCTGACGTTACGCCACACGTCACTTCCGGGTTTCTAAGGACTGACTTACATTGCGCCTGATCAGAACACTTTTTTGTTGTTGTTGTTATGTTGTTTTGTTTTACTGCTTTAACAGAAAAAGAGAAATATAGATGATAATATATATAATTATTTTTCTTAATTAGTTAGTAAATAATATATATTTTGTTATCACGTGCAATATCCGATTCACGATTTATATTTTTGACAATACTATCTGAATTCAATTGAGTTGTTATTAATATTTTGAAAGCGTTTTTTATTTTTTTATTGCTTATATTTTCAGTTTTCATTTTATGGCAAAAACTGCAATAATCCATGTATTTATCTATATATTCTAGATTCTCTATTTCTAATATTTATTAATTACACACACACTTATTTGTGTGACCATGATATATTTTTATGTACTGGTTCATTGCGACTCTTTTCAAAATTAAAACTTTGATTAGGGAATAATTTTATAAAATTATCACACAAAAAAAAAAATCGATGTATTTCGATGTAATGATATTTATGTCACTAAAATATATCAAATTATAAATGTATATGATTGATTAGAACTATGTGTAATTTTTTTCTTATGCAGTAATATTTGATTTTCTTTCTTTGTTTTTTTTTTTTACACATGAATTCTAACCTAGAAAGCATAACTAGCAGTTATGTAATAACTATCTTCAGTCAAACATAGCTCATATGTGCCTGTAGGCTTTGTGACATTCTATCTGTACACTAGCTGAACCAGTTATGTCACACTTTAACAAAACACATGGACAAATGCCAGCAACTCACAGTTGCACATTTTTATTTGCAGAGACAGACAATGTTGTTATGTGGCCAAAGTAACTGTCACCTGTCACATTTGATAGAGTCACAAAATACAACATATGAGGGAAAACAGCAGCATACAGAATCATTAAAGAGCCATATCTGTCCAGTTAACCCAACCCAAGTGAAATGAACCACAATATTCAACTATGTCATAAGGGTTTGGTCATAGGAGATATTTTTTTTTTGTCTTACATATTCAGCATTAATGAAACAATGTTAAATACACATGCACATATCAGTAAACATAAGTTCTATATAATATATAGAAATAAAATAAAAACATATTTTTTATCTTTGTTATATATATATATATATATATATATATATATATATGTTATATATATATATATATATATATATATATATATATATAATACAAATATAATATATATATATATATATATATATATATATATATATATATATATATATATATATATATATATATATACATTTTTATAATTTCGTTATAAATAATGTGTGTATATATATATCCATGTAAGACAAAATTGTACTTAAAAATAAATATCTTGTGATACGTGATCAATGCACAAAACATTTGTAGGTATTTAAATAGGTGTAGGTTTATAGCAGTCATACAACTTTAAGATCAGTCACAGGTTACATTAAATCTCTCATTGCCCTGTTTGCACCATTAAACCTGTGTCTGTGTAAGGTGAACAAAACCAGGTGAAAACGAGACCCTGTAAGATGGAAATGATGTGGATGTGAGGAGTAGAAATTGTTTATTTGGGAGAGGAAACAGGAGACGTGTTTGTGAGGGATGACGCTGCTCCTGGATCCAAAAGCACGACACTTTCCTTCTTGGGAAGCCAGAACGCTGGGTAAAGCGGCTCCAGAAACTCAGCCTGGTACTTGTGGATGAGCGTCATGCTGTTCTCCACGTCGTAGAAAGCCAGCACACCGCCGGAATAATCCACGTAGACCCCGATCCGTGTGGCTTTGGGGACACTGAGTGGCGTCTCTACATCGCTGTGCCACGCGGAGAAGCTGCGTCCGTTCCACTGCACACACCAGGAGAAGCTGTTTCCCGTGATGCAGCTGTTGGTCTCGGATCCCTTGCGGTCGATGCTCTTGTACGTCAGGCCGACATGGGTGCCTTCTCCTCTCATGTCCACCTCGAAATAGTGGCGTCCCAGGTAGAAGCTCTCGACCGTCATCACCTGCTTGAAGTGCTGGAAGCGCTCGGGGAGCTCGGGATAGCTGTGCTGCCACGGCGTGGTGTTTGTCACCTTCTTCCGTTCTTCTGTCAGACGCAGATATTGATGAGCCGTATCTGCATCAAAGCTCAGAGGTGTGAGGTCTATAGGAGAAAAAGTCAAGACTGAAGTCAAAACCAGTTGAGAAGCACTGGTGAATTGCATTAAGTAGTTTCTGAACTGAACATCACAGTTACAGTATTTCAGTATCAAAATATACTAGTTTTTATTAATATTTTGAATTATGTTTATATTTTAGGTTTTCATTGTAAGGCTACTTGGCTTCTAAAGTGTTGTTTCAGACTAGTGGAAAGAAATCATCTAACATTTAAGTGTTTATTATATTACACCAAGTATTTGCGTCCATAGATTTTAATTACAATGCATTTTTAAGTGCTATTTCAAAATGCAGTCTTTTTTAACATAGCACTTTATTTCTGAAGATTTATACTGATGGGTTTGTTCATTTATCATTCACTTGATTTATAATTATTACACGTTTTATTCTTGAAACATGTTGAAAATGTATTTATCTTCCTGTTTAGTTATGACAACAAACTGTTAGAAGAAAGGGATCATTGGGGTTCTATATAGAACCATAGGTTTCTTTACTTAACTCCAAAGAACCTTTTATTCTAAAAAGGTTCTATAATGACAAGAAAGAACCCTTTTGGCACAAAGGGTTCATATCTTGAATTTTGTGATCATTCACATGCATTCATAAATGCATTTGAATACACTGAATAACGCAGTGAAAGAACTCACTCAAAATGCACACGCGCACTAGTATGACTTCATCATATAACTTTAAATTAGCCTAGATGCATGCACTTTTTAGGCAAGATTTGTTTAGTTTTTTAATATACTTGATACTGTTAAAAGGCACATCATTAAAACAAAAAATACGAGTTCACATTTCACACCTAAACAAGCGTGGAAAACGTAATTATAACTAGCTACTAAATTAGTTAAAAATGCCTATCCATATACAGCTATGATTTGCCAACCCCAAACTGACTCAAATGATTCGCGATCCGGCTACGAACTCCCGAACTGACTCAAATGATTCGCGATCCTCAAACTGACTCAAATGATTCGCGATCCCGCTACGAACTCCCGTACTGACTCAAATGATTCGCGATCCCGCTCCAACTCCCAAACTGGAGTCAGATGACTCAAATGATTCGCGATCCCGCTATGAACTCCCTAACTGACTCAAATGATTCGCGATCCCCAAACTGACTCAAGTGATTCGCGATCCCACTACGAACTCCCGAACTGATTCAAATGATTCGCGATCCCCAAATTGACTCAAATGATTCGCGATCCCGCTCCGAACTCCCGAACTGACTCAAATGATTCGCGACCCCCAAATTGACTCAAATGATTCGCGATCCCGCTACGAACTCCAGAACTGACTCAATTGATTCGCGATCCTCAAACTGATTCAAATGATTCGCGATCCCCAAATTGACTCAAATGATTCGCGATCCCGCTCCGAACTCCCGAACTGACTCAAATGATTCGCGACCCCCAAATTGACTCAAATGATTCGCGATCCCGCTACGAACTCCAGAACTGACTCAATTGATTCGCGATCTCCAAACTGACTCAAGTGATTCGCGATCCCGCTACGAACTCCCGAACTGACTCAAATGATTTGCGATCCCAATGCACATACATTTGTTAATAAAATAAATAAAACGAAAACATGAATGTTTTAATGCTACTGAATAAAAATAAAGGATCCACTCGAAGGTCTCTATCATGACAGGACCTGGATCAGTGAGCTGCGTCTCGGGCCGATGACGTCACTTCCATGGAGGCATGTTGTACACGCCCCCGTCCATTGACTCCGCCCCCACGTCAAAGTGCCACAAAGAGACATAGACATATAAATAACTAAATAACTATTTATATGTCTATGCAAAGAGAAACGTGCGGAAAAGTGAAGCGCAAAGGAAAAATGGTATTGCAAGCTCAAACTAGACACGCAAAATAAAAGCAACGTTGCAAATAAATTAATAGATATGACCATGGAAAATATGTATTGCAGAATCATTGCTTTCGCGCTGTTTCATTTGTTTTGCAATTCTTAATTTTTGTTTGCAAAAAGCAAATGTATTTTCCTCAATACTACTTTAAATAAAATGTTAGGTAAATCTTTCTGATTTATTAAAATAATAAGTCACATACATGGATTTTTCTGGGCTAAGCCCCAGATCTCCTCTCACCCTAGAACCACCCCTGATAATAACCCTGATGAACACTCACATTTAAGGAAGTCGTCTCTGGTCTTCGGGTTCGGAAGTGACATGTTGTGTCTTGCAGCAATAACAGCATAAACTGTCGTCTTTATGCCTACGTTATCTGTGAATTGAAACAAGATCTTTGTGTAAATGAGAGTAAATCCTTCATAGAACACAAAGGTTAGATGATTTACAGCGAGATGCGTCTCATTGTTTGGAGATGTTTAATGCATACTGACTGTTTTTACAGGTGTCTTTAAGTTTGTTGGTGTATGAGCTCAGCAGGTTGTTGCACATCTCTTTTGTGGACTGAGTGATAACACGACTGAACGACGGCAGACGATCCATGAGACCGATATAAACACCAGGTAAAGACACATCAACAGCTTCCTTTTTCCACTGTGAATACTCCTGGAAAACAATACTCATATAATTAACACCAGAAACAATTAACAAATTTTTTTTCATTCCACCCACTGTTATTTTAGTATCATCGATAGTTTTTATTAATATTAATAAATACAATTTATTAATAAATTTATTAATATTAGTGGAATTATTTTAACTTTAGGTTAGGATTTAGTAAAAAGAGTGTTTTGTAATTATTATTATTATTATTATTTTTTTTTTTAAAGTCTATATTAAGTTTATTCATTTTTATTTCAGTTTTACTTTTAGTTATATTAGTATGTCAAATTAAACTAAATAAAAATGATTAATGTTGCCTTATTATATTTATATACTATTGTTTATATAGAGAGAATTTATTTGTAGATTTATATACTATTATTTTCTTTCTATTATTATTTTGAACCAGTAGAATTATTTTAACTTAAGCTTATGATTTAGTAAAAATTTGAGTTTTATTATAATTTATTTTTTTAAATATGTCTATATTTAGTTAATACATTTTCATTTCAGTTTTACTTTTAGTTGAATTAGTTTATTAAATTAAACTAAATAAAAATTGTATATGTTGCCTTATCCTTTTTTATTTATATACTATTATTTATATAAAGATAATTTATTTGTAGATTTATATACTATTATAGTTTTTTATTAATATTTAAAATTGGTGTTTATTTTTATAATTTCAGTTTTAATTTTTTATTTTTTGTAACTTTGTCAAGTGTGCATTTGTCATTTAATTCATTTTTTTACGTGACTATTTAAGTTTCAATTAATTTAAGTTTTCATTTTATTTTTTTTTTAAAGTTAGTAATTTTAATGGTTCTTTTTAGTGGTTTTATTTCAACTCACAAAAGTGTTTAAATAGTTTTAGTTAACTGTGCCAATTCACTGCAGCTTTTAAACTTTACACACCACCTTTAACTGAGATCATGTTACAGATACGTTAAGGTCATCAGGAAACAGGAAGTACCCTCCTTACCTGCAGGAAGTCGATGTCATTTTTGTTCTTGGTGATTTTCTCGACCTGACTCTGTGTTTTCTTGAGTTCAGTGCAGCGTTGCTCCAGATGGACCCGGATTCCTTCGGCCTGGTGCAGCGCCTGTCGCTCCTCCACCTCTAAGATCTCGCTCACTTCCTTCTTGGCCTGCTCCACGGCCGCCAGCAGTATGTTAAACTGCTCCTCGATCACTCCTCGCACCTCCTTCACAGACGCCTGCAGACAGACAGACAGACTGAGACACTTCACAGTCAAAGAGACAAGTACCAGACACCAGAGGAGATGGGTGTTCTTTCAAAAGCTTAATATTGTTTTGTTGTCACAGCGTTTCATATTGATTGTAAAACAGTACAGTGAAGATAAAGTAGTATTTGTTCTTTAAAGTGCTGTTTTACCTCTATAGACACCGTGTTGAGCTGTAACTTGTTAATGGCGTTTTCTGCCGCTGTGACCGTCTTCATCATGTCTGTCTGTTTGTCCTGAAGCTCTCTCTGTAAACACACACAATATTGTGTGTCAATATCCTCCAAAAAGTCAAGGCAAAATGTATTTCTATAGCACTTTTAAAAGCAACAGAGTTATGCCAAAGTGCTGTACAAAACACAATATATAAAAAGCATAATATAATTATATATACACATGCATTGTACAAAAAACAAACAAACATTCAAATCAGTTACAGGCAAAACATTCTGTAATGTAATGAATTATTTACTTAAATATTTACTAAAATGTATATCTATATATAGTTAATATACAGACTCACACTTATTTACTACATAAATAAATATACCTACATTTACTATGTTTAATGCACTGTATTAATATAGTCACCGGTAAAATATGATTTAATGTAATTAACTATTTACAATTTAAAATGTATGCTTACATTGATTTATATAAAAGTATATGCATATAATTTTTTTTAAATCCATATGGATAGTTAATATAGACATGAACACTTATTTACTACACACACACACACTTATATTTACTATGTTATTAATAGATAGTAACTGGTAATATATACAAACACATCTATAAAAAAGTATATACATATTTAATGTATATGCATAATTTATGTACACTATTATCTCTCTCTCTATATATATACTGCTATACTATATTCTGCTTTGTAATGTAAACAATTGTGAAAATTGCTAAACAAATAAATCTGAATTAAATTGAATTAAATATGTGTATGTGTGTGTGTGTGTGTGTGTGTACAGTAGATCAAGAGGTTATATTGTGCATTATACATGATAAGATGTTATATTGCATTACACAAAGTTAATGTAACCAAAGCCATCATTCCTGTGCATTAGTAATAGGTATAGGTAGGTAGGAATAGGTAGCAGTCTCTTTGTTCAGCTTTTGCTTTGCATTCCACAGACAGGTCCAGACAAAAATGTCCTCTGTTGAGCAGTAGTCAATGTTATTATCTGTGTAGGCTTGCTAAAGGGAACATGTCAAACAATAGAGCTTTGACTTTCACATTAAAGCAAAGCGTGAGTACATCCTCCACCCTGACCACCCAACAACCCCAGAACAGCCGAACCTGAACCTGACGGTGTGTCACTGCACCGATGTCAATGAGAACCCCTCCCTGCACTGTCTCAGATACACACACATCAGTGTCTGTTCACTCTTCCTGAGTTAGCAAGCTCAGCATTTGAAATAGAAAGGGCGTATTAACGGTTCTGTTTTGATGTCATTCATGCAATGAGGGTAGCTTCCCTTATGCATATCCACACTAGAAAATAATGTCATGTGCTCACTGTAGTGGTTAGACTGGATATGTAAAGGAGATATGTGTGTGTCATAGCTTCTCTGTTAATCAGCGGAGAGGAAGTTTCGCTCAAGGTAACCGGACTGAACTGTTGGTTTTGTCAAGTAACGCAGTCAGGCAGGATCTGAGTTATGAATGTTGTGTAATCTAATGCTCATGCTAAAACATCCCAGAGAATGCCTCAGATGTATGAAGAGCACCGGGCACACCCTGCTCTGCACGCCAGAACAATGCATTATACTCGTTGACCTCACAGTCCTGACAGTGAAGACGTTACAAGCACACATGCAAGGCGGATCGTTTTAATACATTGTATTTAAAGAACAATTGTTCTGATGTCCTTTAACTGTCAAGTTCCAAAAAAAAAAAAAAAATTGGTCCATGCAAGGCATTATTAATGTATGTATAATTAAATTGTAATTCATGGAATTGTATTCTGTGTCTTCTGAAGACGAGGGGAGTTTTATGCATAGCTTATTAAACAGAAATTGTTTTAAACAGAAATTAAAGTTAATATGCACTGAAAAATCATTAAAAATCGAAAAAGAAAATAATGTTTCTCTCATAAGGCATTGCATGCATCGAAATATAATCATATGATTAAATATTATAGCTTTATGGTATTTTACGTCATATTTTGAGCTTTCTAGAACATAACAAAACATTTATATTTCAAATAAATGCTGTTCTTTTGAACTTTCTATTCATCTGTGAATCCTGAAAAACACAATGTGTCACGGTTTCCACAAAAAATACTTAGCAGCACAATCAGATGTTTATTGAGAAGCAAATCAGCATATTAGAATGATTTCTGAAGATCATCTGACACCGAAGACTGGAGTAATGATGCTGGAAATTAATATGTGATCACAGCAATAAATTACATTTTAAAATAAATTCACATGGAAAAGACTTGTAATAATATTTCACAATATTACTGTATTTTTTATCAAATAAATGTGACTTCACTTTCATGGATTAGCTTTATTAAAGAAAGAAAGTCACACAGGTTTGGAATGACACGTAAATCATGAAAAATGTGTTCATTTTTGAGTAAATCTTGTTTTTCTAGTTGCCCGTGACGTGCACGCTCATGCAGCCTGCTTTCAAACACAACCAAATAAAAATACATTTATTTGTTTAGCATGCAAATATGCCAGAGTCTGACTGTAAATAACATAACATAACAGCCACAGCAAAAACCATATAGAAAAGACATGAAGCAGAGTTTAAAGCATGTTAAAGACACACCGACCCACGTGTACAAGTGTTGCATCACCCTGAAAACATGCCACATCACAAAAAGAGTGTTTAGGTTCTGGTTCTGGTCACACTGAGCAACCTCTCTTTAGAAAATACCATGAAGCTTTTTCTGCTTATTTATGCTGATTGATAAGTGTGGTCAGTATTTCCTACATGCTCCACAGAAGATGTTTTTCATTCCCGAGGAGAGGATTTCACACAGACGTCATGAATTGACGTCCACAACCGGATGTAGAACCAGTTTCAGATTAAAGAGATGTGTGTTTTCATCAGAAATGCATTAAAGATTACACTACGTCCTTAAGGTTCCTGTCCGAAAAGGAGCAACTACTAATAAAAGAGCTTTCATACTTGTCAAACTTAGTGAGCAATGAGATTCAGTAGAGAGCCAATGAGTCAAACTGACATTAAACTCAACTTCTGTACACCCTAAATACACAACTAACCAAATACTTGATGGATTCAGTGATAACTTCACAATTCAAAGAATCATTTATTTCTGTAACAAAGTATTAAAGTGCATTGTGTGAAATTAATCACATCACAAACCACACACATTTTTTATGCATTATTGACACTATTTTCCTATTTAATGCTGACTGTTCAGTTGCTTTGACACAATCTTTATTGTTAAAAGCGCTATATAAATAAATGTAACCTGACTTATGAGCAACAATAACGGCCTTGATGACCACTAGATGACCACACAGTCCCATATAGGCCTTTTGTATGTGTGTTCATGTGTGAGCTGTTTTTTTGTTTTTGGTCAGAGAGAGAAATGATGTGGTTTTGTACTGTTTGCCCTAACAGTAGTCAAAGCGTAACAGAGGAAACATTCTCTTCCTTATTTCACTGAAAAGCTTAATTAGAGTAAGAAACGGGTCGTATGTTTGAGGCTGAACTCATCCCTGAAGGTATAAAGTGTATGTTGCTAAAGTGTAAATAAGTAAAATGAGTGCAAATCCTGGGGTTGAATTTGGAAATTTGGAGCAGCATCCTACTTTTGCTATTCTTGCTATATATTTACATACAGTATCTTATGAATTCTAGCACTGTATGTGATTCTGAATGCTATCATACCAATCTTACATTCGTCTGAGCATCTCGAAACAGCAACACTGGCCCAATGGAATGTTCTGGACTATGGCAGATGAAGAAGTGTTTAGGAATAACGTTTTTGTTCTGTTGACTCAAAAATTTTATATTTTATCTTTAAATAAATAATGTGATTTTCTTTTCTGGTTCCAAAATATATGAAGATCAACATGGAGTCTTTTCACATAAACTGTTGAATTTGAATCACCTTAATTAAAACTGAAGTCTTTTGTTATACATCACCATTCACAAGTTCAACAATTAATTAATTGCATTAAACTGATCAAAAGAGGCAATAAACACATTTATAATGTTACACAATATTTCTAATTCAAATAAATGCTGCTCTTTTGAAAGTTTTATTCATCTGGGAATCCAGAAAAATAAAATGCATCACAGTATCCACAAAAAAAAAAAAAAAAAAAAAAGAATAGGAAAAAAGAGAAATGTTTCTTGAGCAACAAATATATCAGAGTATATCAGAATCATCTCTGAAGATCATGTGACACTGGGGTAACGATGCTGAAAATTCAGCTTTGCATCACAGGAATACATTTTATTTTAAAATATAATGAAATATAAATCAGTTCTTTTAAACTGTAAAAATATTTCACATTTTTACTGTATTTTTGATCAAATAACTGCAGGCTTGGGCTTGGTCAGGGATGGGATGGGCAGTATTTCAGACACATGTATTAATAATACGTATATGAAATAAAAAATAGGCATACTTTTTATATTTTAAGGCCTTTAAAAATATAATGTAATTTGCATTTAAGTGCATTTTCCCACAAATAAATAATAAGAAATTGATCGAACATGGAATTCTCATTACAGCTACGTAAATATGCAGCATTTCAAGATTTGGCGTTAGAAAGTAAGCGCGAGAACAGAAGTACCTCTATCTTCTTGCGCGCCTCGGTGATGGGCACGGCGCTGTGTCCGCGGTGGTCCTCCGTCACGCACTCCTGACACACGCAGCACGCGTCGGCGCAGCAGAACAGCTCCAGCGCGCAGCGGTGCGTCTCACAGGTGCGTCTCTCGATGTCCCGCAGCGGCTCCACCAGCCGGTGGCTCTGGAACTTGACGTTCTCCAGGTGTGGCCTCAGGTGAGCCTCGCAGTACGACACCAGGCAGGTCAAGCACGACTTCGTGGCGCGGCACGGCCGGTCGATGCAGGAGTCACAGGTGACATCGTTCGGCCCCAGAACCTCCTCTTCATCCTGAGGCTTCTGAGGGTCCTCTGACTCCTTCAGGTCCTCCTGAATCTTGCTTTCTTCAATGGTCTTGGTCTCTTTCTCTCCTGCGGTTTGGTTTTCTGTCTCTGGAGATCCGTTGATCTTCTCCTCTGTGGACTTCTGATTGCTCTCCTCTGGGTTCTTCTGGAGTTTTTCTGAACTCGAGCTGCTAGCTGGCAGATCTGCTGTCAGCACCACGTCGACCATGATTGCCCTCCTTCTGTCTTGAGCTTTGACTTCAGTTTAAAGTTGAAGCTCAAGCCCAAACTTATGAGAAGTGAGTTGGATCTAAACCACACCCCCTAACAACTCAGCTATTTCCTCAAATTCTTCTCATTCTGATACAGTCAGAGGAGGAGGGCGGGGCTACACTCTAATGTGGGCGGAGTTCGTATGCAGATCAGAAGGGCGTGTTTTCTGTCCTGACTGTGTTTTGGTAATAATTTGATTACTTAAGTTACTAGGCTGGTAGATTTCTCTTAGATCTTTGTCTTTGTGTTTATAGTTCATTTACTCATCTGTAAACCAGTTTAATGTACAAATGAATCAGACTTAGAAACTTCTAGCTGTTTTTAAGATGCTGTGTTAAAAGTAGAAAATCTTGGCTTCTGGCACAATTATCAAACTCATTCATGCTTCCATATATTCAAAATAAGTGTTCATATCATGTCGTAACTCCATACCAGGTGATTGTCCCTGTAATAAGTGTACTGTAAGTTTCTTTAACAACATTTAAATTATTGCATTGAACTAAATCAACATTAAACTGAACCGAACTGAACAATGACACTATACTGTCTTGTTAAAGCTGATATACAGCACAAGTTTCATCACTGGTTCTGCTGTTGTCCTGTTTATTTCTGTGAAGCTGCTTTGTTGTATAGAGTCATGGGTTGGTGATGCAGATGGAGATGACAGACACGTCTTTTAATTAAGTAAATCCAAATACAGAGAGTACAAGCATGACAACCAATTTAACAGATGAGAACAGACAGAGGCTAAGAGAGAACTGAGAGTTTAAGTGAAGCAAACTAAGGAGCTGACGATTAAATGAATCATACACAGGTGAACAGAATGCTAATCAGGAACAGGTCAACAGAACACACAATGAAAATTTAACATAACCCTTACATATAGACTTTGACTTGACTTACAGTCAAATAAAATATATTTTATTAAGCCACAAACTTAGACGCCCGTATTAATGAGAGAGAATTAGGCATTTGGCAGATTCTTTAATTCAAAGCGATGTACATTGCATTCAAATTAAATCTATATTATTTCAATTTAATTATTGAATCCTTATAAGTGATGTTCTAATGAAGGTGAATGAGACAAAGATTTTTACTTACAGTAAAGTTTAAACTGATACACAAAACATGATTGATATGGAAAGAAAAGAGAAAAAGGAAAAAAAAAAGGATCTAATGGACCTCTTTTATCATACTTTTATCCCGGTCTGAATCCTTTGTTAACCACCTTAATGAAAAACTGAAGCTTTTACATCATCAGTCATCAGGGATATTAGTTGTCAGATGCTAAACGAGCTGGTTTTACTTCTCTTCCTGAAGGAGAAGGAAATTATGGCTTTATCTTTTGCAGTTTTCTTAACTTCAGTTCGATGTTGTTTGGCAGACCGTATTTGACCAGCTCCTGCTTGACCTGAAACACAGATGGACAAACAGAACAAAGTTCCCCATGTGGTCTATTTGAACTGTATTCTGTATAAATATTCATAGTAAGCGTGACGTACTTGCTGTAAAACTATTTCAGTGCTGATCTGTGTCAGGTCTAAAAATGAGGAAAGTCTCACTCGTAATCCAACGACATTGTCTAAAGGGAAACACACACAAACAATTAAAATACTTATTTGTATTTGTTGACACTAATCATATAAACACTAAATAAGATTATAGGAAATTTATCAAAACATAATCTATAGATAAGATTTGTACTGTTCAAGATGCTGTTTCCTGGTCCACCGTCCACCCTGAAGACCCATCGACCGGGAACATCAACATTACTGGAGTTCCTGAGGTTTGAGATGAAGCTGCCATTGATCGATCCAGGAATCACAAAGTAGTGTGTGGAGTTTATCGTGTCATAACCAGCCTGAAAGTGTGAAAAAACATTATTCATATAAACATTATATATAGAGAACATGAACTTTTATACAGTAGTGAATATTAAAATGTTGTTCTCAATACAGAAAACTAGTTTCTTTCACCTGCACTGGATGTCCCGTTACAGCAATGTCACCATAATTCATCAGAATAAATGAAAAATCACCGCCTGAAATTAATACCACTTGAAACGATGTTTCCTGCAAAAATGAAAAGATAAAATTACTTTAAACTTAGCAATTTATTATTGTATTCTTGGTTACTGTCTTTAAGGTCCACTTTATTAATTTGAGCTAGAATTCAGAAAATGAATGATGAACAAAGTGAAAACAGTCACATTTCAGAAGAACATCAATCTTACTGTGTTGTTTAAGTTGAAGTAAGCGACTTTATCCCATGTTGCAACAAAGACCCAAGAGGCGGTGAAGGTCAGATTTGGGAAATGTGTGTTTATATCCCGAGTGGCCCGTGTAAGAACATTTCCACTGGTGAACTGTTGATATGAAACTACACCTCTCTGACGGTTGTCAAGATTAGTCCAGAGACCTGCAATTATATCTTGGCTTCCTCTAGCGGGGAATGAGTAGGGGACAAATGCTGATGAAGACTGGTTGAATGTGAGGTGTCCATTATTATTAACCTGCAACATGAGAGATATTGTCACAAATACTTATCACAGATGAGTTTATAAAGCATTACCCACTCACATTAAGACTAAGAATCAAGATGGAGTCAAATTCTTACATAAATCTGCTGGTATGTGCGGCCAAAGAACAGAAATGGACTCAACAGCTGAATAACTGAGGAGTTTCCATCATCAACAGCAGCATTTATTGTGTCTCCAGCTGCTGAGCCGAATGGATAAAATACTGCTGGTCCTGCAAGAGAAAAATAAGTAAATAAATCTGACATTATTTCTCACAGATTAATGGGGCTCATGTCTGAATCTGCCTGTGATTAGTACCAAAATAATGATGACATCTGGTGGCCAACTCATGTGGATGTTACAGTAGTAAAGTAAAACAACTGAAAATGGGGGAAATCTCCTTATGAAATAATAATAATGATATATATATATATTTTTTTTTTGGATGAAAGATGAAAGAAAGAAAAGATAATGCATATTTATTTGCCGTCTTTGCACATAAATACCAAGGTTGCTAATATTCATGTACAGGACTGTCTAAATCAGGAAAAACCACAGTTTTGCATTAGGTTACATGATTTTAATGTGCTTCATGTCATGCATTAAAACCGTGTAATGGGTATTCAATTAAAGTTCCAAGAGTTGCAGCCTCTTTATTTTCATCCCAAGCAGAGGCCGAAAAAAACCCAAAACAAAACAAAACACATTTTAATATGTAGCCAATTCTATTTTTACATTTAAATACATGCGAGGCCATGTGACAGAAAAAGTACTGCTTCTGTTTAGGGATTTCTTCTTGAAATCTTTACTGTATCTACTAAAAACAACGTAGATATAATAATCAGAACTTTCTCATGTTAAGCAGAAAAATAAAGTTAACTAGCAGTTTCAAAGTTTAATTTCTATCCTGGACAATTAACAATTTTCCCAGTAATACTTACATGATTCTTTTGAAATGATCTTAGCCTAAAGATTAACTTTCTGGGATTGACAGTCACGCCATAATATGTAGATCTGGTTTGAATAGCCGGAGTCATAGATAGTTATAGATAGATAAATAGATAGTGAGAAAAATGGTGTTTCTATGAAGCCCATATTTATAACACATTATAAGGGTATTCTTATAAGGCAATTATGATGAATGCATAATGCTTATATATATATATATATATATATATATATATATTAGGGGTGTTACAATAGGCGTATTCGTATTGAACCGTTCGTTGGACTAATTAATTATATTTGAAAAAAAAGAAAGAAAGTGAAATATAATGATATGCGTTCAACAAGGTAGCCCAATAACCCAAACAACGTAACAGGCAACGCCCTTTGACACCCCCGAAGAAGAAAAAAACACCAACTTATAGGTTTATGTTAGGCTACTCAGTCAGGCGCAGGTGCTCGCTCACTCAGTACACGCTGAGTGAGCGAGCAGTTCATGCACGGTACGCGGTGGCCAATGCGTTTAACAGACCAGAAATAGAAGATCCTCCAATAACCAACAGGTCTGGTGTTTGGGTGCACTTTGGATTCCCTGTAAGCTATAATGGTGATGGCAAGAGAGTGGTGGATAAAAAAAACAACAGTATGTCGCATCTACATGACAATAGGCACCAGCGGGAATAAAAAATAAAACATAAAAAAACACCAGCGGGAATACTTGAAACATGTCAACTCATTTACGCCGACATCACCTTATTGTGTCAGTATCTGGGAAAAGACGAGAAACATACACGCAACAAACTATCCCCGCAGCATTTATGCAGACATTTCCAACGGATTCAAACAGGGCAAAAGACATCACCGAAGCGATTGGTAGGCTTAATTTACGTTATAGCCGCGGATATGAGACCTTACTATTTACCATTCATTCTATCATCACCATGGCTTACAGGGAATCCAAAGTGCATGCAAACACCAGACCTGTTGGTTATTGGAGGATCTTCTATTTCTGGTCTGTTAAATGCATTAGACATTTTGCAACGAGCCTTCAGTGCGTGCTGAGTGAGCGAGCGCCTTAGGGGCTGTTCACATATCGTGCCTAAAAACGCGTGGAAAACACTAGGCGCATCTTTCTCCTCCTTTCCAAAGCGCTCGGGCAGAAGCGCTCATGAGGCGTCTGTCTTTGCTAAGCAACAATGACGTGCTCTCTCCATGAAGACGCGGAAATTTCAGCAAAGGATAAATGGATTTGCAGCTCTAAAAATCTCTTGCAGTAGGCTAGCTCTGCTACTAAATTTATTTCAAAATTTCAATCCATATACAACTATGATCAGCTGTTCCTTCATCTTTTTTTGAGTTTTAAACGTTGTTACGGGAAAGGATGAAGCTGATTGGTTAGTTCTTGTCACATGACCTGCGGTGCGCTTGCGGCATTCTGAAAAGTTGAGATGTTTTTAATTTTTCCTGTATCTAAAACGTACCTTACCGAAACGTGAGATCAGTGTATCGTATCGAACCGAACCATGAATTTTGTTACACCCCTGATAAATATTATATATATATATATATATATATATATATAAATAAAACACTTATAATGGTATATCAACTCATGAATAATTATAACAAAAATTATAATACATCATAATATTTACATATTTGTGGTTATAACTTTTAAGAGTATGATTATTTATAACACATAATGAGCACTATATTAAATCTACTTTGTTTATAGTATAATGGACTGTATCATATCTTGACATTGTTTTTTTAAGATCTACACAGTATCTTACTGAGTGCTGAGTGTTATTTAAATGTGTCCTGTGAGGCTAATATTATTTAATTGATGTGAGCTTAATATTCTTCAACTGAAAAAAATGCACTGTTTTATATGGTTAAATTTGTTCTCTTAGTCTATTGACTATAGCAACTGCAACTACAGGTCATCTCATTAGAGTATTAGTAGTCTTAGGTTGAGGTTAGGGGGAATGTAGAAATTTGACGTACTTGCAAAGTTGCTTGTCAGTATGTCTGTTGGTGGACTATCAAAATAAAGTGTTAGCACATATTCACAGTAGGAGACAAACTAATACTCTACATTTAAAATGGTTTAAAGCAAATGTGTTATATTACACATTCATCTGATCTGATATCTAATCTTATGGCTTTTTGAAAATAAATAAAATAATAATAATAACTATTATTATTATAACTTATACATGATCTTTGTCTACTTTTAGTAAAGTAGCAAGAAAGATGGCAAGATATGAGACTTATAAAAATAAATATAATCCATTGTAACTTAAGTGGATGCAACATTTTCATTGTGTGCTATAATTATACTCCTTAAAGCTATAACCACAAGTAAGTAAATATTATAATACATTAAAACTCTTCTGAAGAATATTCATGAGATGATATAACATATTATATCAGTAAGATACTGTGTAGATCTTAAATAAACAATGTGATGATATGATACAGTACATTATACTATAAACAAAGTAGATTTAATATGGTGTTCATTATGTGTCATAAATAATAAAAGTTATAACCACAAAAATGTAAATATTATAATGTATTATAATTTTTGATATAATTATTCATGTGTTGATATACCATTATAAGTGTTTTTTTTATTTTTATACAGCATTATGCATTCATTATAATGGCTTAAGAATAACCTTATAATTTATTATGAATACGGGCTTCACATAAACTGTTACCAGAAAAATAACTATATTTGCAGCATTGTTGTTTTCTGCTGTGTTTTAGTGAAAAGTAATTTATAATTTGCTGCTCACAGTGTTTCTGTTGTTAAAATAACCAGCTGTTAAAATAACATGAAATAACATTTTAATGTTAAAAAGGTGCTTTGTTACGGTTCACGGGTTTTGAAAATCAGTTATATTTAAGGATCAAAGACTTGAGTTGCTTTTAAAATATTCAAGAGTCCTTTTCCTCGAGTCGATTTACTGGGGCAATATAAAAGACTAAGTTGAAAACTGACTTGAGTTCGTATATCTACCTTTATTTTGCCGAAACAAATAATTAACATTTGCAATGGAATAACTTGACTTTGAGAAAAACTATTTGTAAAAACATTTAGCCTCTTATTTCTTTGTGTTTGGTGGTCTGCGCATAAAACACTTATTAAATTGTATCTTCTTTGTGCCAAATTCTATTTAATCTGAGTTTTACTACTTTAACTATAGTTATATGCTATATTCTTTTGTAATGCGACAGAAAGAGACATTTTAAGAGACTATTTGTAATAAAAATAAATGAGTAAAAAGATATTCATGAGGTTTAAAAAGAAAACGACAGTACCAGTGGTTGTGATTGGTGGAGTAATGGGTTCTGTGGGTGAAATCCTCTCTTTTGTTGTAGACACTGATGGGATGGACTGGATTGAGGCTTTTTATATCAGTATAAAAATTTTTTAAACACAACTTAGAAAAGTAAATTTAATTACATACTAGTAAATACTCACCTACACAGTAAGCTCCACAAAACATTGGCTTGACAAACTCATAAACATAGTAATTTCCAGGACAGGCTTTGACTCTTATAGGGTGGGATGATAAATCACAGCAGCCACTCCATACAGAAGTACAGATCTGACGGAGGACCACTCCATCTTCCAGCTGTGGGTGAGGGCCGTTGAGTGACATTGGGTAAACAGTGCCACACATGCCATAACTAACACATGATTCTGGCATCTGGGCATTTTGACCATTGTAGAACATCCTGTACCAGCCATTCCACTCCACATTATTATCACACACGATATTGTAGTAAGAGATATTATTAGAATAGTCAGTGGCTCTCCAAGGCTCATCCAGACTGGTGTAGTTATAGCAGGGGTCAACACTTGGGGTGGTGAAAGGTACTATTATAAAGAGGCAGAAAGAGAACATCACATACATCAGATTTAATTTATTCAAGATAATAATATAAAAAACAAAAGTACAACTGATGATAAGCATGTCAGATATAATAATGAATGAAAGTACACAATACCTGCACAATATACTGGTAATGGGATTAAAAGAGTTGGTCTGGTTAATTTGTAGACATAATAATCTCCAGGACAAGCTTTAACTTGGATTGGTTCAGATCTGTAGTAACTGCACTGATCATAGCGAGAGCCGTAAACTTCACGAGAAACAACTCCATATTCTATACGAGGATGATATCCACCAAGATACAGAGAACTAATGCTTCCACATGACATGCCAGAAAAAGACATTTATTTTAAGCTCATGCACAGGTTCTACCATGTAAAGAAGAACACTCTTGAGTTCTAAGAAACTATGGTACACTTATTTTGGTCATGTCACTACACTCAGAAACTTTGGGATGACATTGGTGTGTTTGTCAAGTGTAAGATTTTGCCAGGCTTCTCAGTACATATGAAAAGCATTATATCTGGGTATTATGACTCTGACCCCACAAACTAAAATATCAGTTTTGTTATTAATTAAAAAAAAAAATTCCTAAGCAAATTTCACATTCAAAAATGCTAATTCTCCAACTGTAAACCTGTCTTCTCTGTTTTCCTAAAAGAAATGGAAAACTATTTTAATGTAATCTCAGTATCTAGTAATAAGAAAGCTTTAAGGACTGTTAGAATTTGCTCTGCCTTTGATCTCCTTTTGTAATTTTGTTTAGATTTTGGCCTTTAGTTTCTTTTTCTTTTCCTTTAGTTCTATTGTATTCTTTATTGATTTTTTATTTTTTGGGGGTTGATATTATGTGATGTATGTTTATACTTTTGTATGTTTTTGTTTTCTGAATTAATAAAAAAAGAAAAAGCTCTCGCTGTGAATTGTATGCAATACGTTGTGCCTTGTATTACTTAATATGCGAATAATATTGATCTCTGTTAGCAAGAGGTTTGTGTCAAAACACCAAACGAAAAACTGCAAAGCATAAGCGAAATCTGTGGCAATGCATTCAGAATCCACGATTAGCAAAAACGAATCTTTGAAAAAAAAAAAAATTAACAAAAAATGAAGCATATTTGAAGATTCTGTTTTGTGCGACTGAGTTCATTTTTTTTCATTTTCATTGTGTTTTTCTTCTTTTGTAATGGCATATTTTTGATAGTTTCCGAAAAAGTTACGTTCAGTTTTATTGAAGCAAATGTAATGAACTCATCATAGGCAAGTCGCAATGCATAGCCCTTAGAGTTTATAGGAGGATAGTGAGAGATGAACTCAACAGATCACACGCACCTGCAGCGCTTCTGTGAATAGAGAATACAGAAAAACTATATGCTTACATAAAAAGGAATAGGCATATACACTAAATATATTTCACTTAAATAATATCGACAGATTAACAAAACGAAAGAAACAATGTGCTAAATTACGATTCATTGTGACACGTTCCACAGTTTTCGGAAAGGAAAACGAAATAGCAGAGAGAAGTTTCTTATAGGCCTATTTAGAGAAAGCTTTATAGCTTTAATTATTTTGCAAAAGCTGAAAGCTTTGAATAGGCTAATGTCTTGCTCCTAGCATATAACCACTCAGCTTTGTTATGACCATTGCGCTGACACAATATTATTTTGCTATATTAAAGCCTGTTCATTATCAAAATAAATAAATAACGTTAAAGAAACAAATAAAAAGCTACTCTGCTCCGTTTGTACAAATGTTGCATTCAGCGTGACCGAACCTCACTGTGCTGATAAAGCCGATGCGAAAGATGATGTTTTATGTCAATGAAAGTAAACACTATATAGCCTAATAAATATTATTTTAGCATCCAGATATGTCGGGAACATGGAAACATTTGGGTTAGTTTTTGGATTGCCGTTTTTTTAGCCTAAACTTCAGAGGATTTGTTTTGGAGAGAAACTAATAACTGTTTTTATAATGTTTGTAAACATTTTGCTTTAAACTACAGGCATTTCAGCATTCATTATTTTCGGGAAAGTAATAAGGCTAATAAAATGCGGCGTGAGCTGTGACTTAAGTTTTTTTTTTTCACTCTCAAAATGCAATATTATAGGCTACAAGTGTTTTTTCAACAATGCATTAAACATTTTTAATATATTAATAATACTTTGATGTTTTTGTTTGAAGTGTTGATAGATTTTTTTTAGCCAAGGTAATTGGCTAACGTTAGATCTCTATTTTTTCCTTTTCTTTTTGAGTAAAGTAAACGCTGTAGGCTACTTTATTATTATATATTATTATCATTAGGCAAATTATAGGCAAATAATATTGTTTTAAAAAAGTAACGTTATTAACCGGTATTTATTGCACCCATACCAGTTTCGGAACGGTAATAATATCAGAGGAATGCAGGAACAGAAATGTTAAAATATCACTTCTGTTCGGAGTGAACCGGTTGGGCATTGTTTGAATTGTAATGATCCCGATTCCGATTCTGCTTATTGATTCTGATTCTTAATAATTCCTACTTTCGGCTGGGACGATAAATCGATGTATAATCTATTCTTAGATTTTCAGAATGCATTGCAATTTCTCTGGAATCGAGGAAAATAATGTACAAATGTGTTCGTTGCAGCTCGGTATACGCAACAACTGAGGATAGGCCTATTAGTATATGACATTTGGTATAGAAATAAACAATGGAAAATACAGGGTATTAAAACCGTATGAACTAAAAATAAAGTCAGAATGTGAGGCTAAATAGATGTCTCCTAAAATTCTTCACAAAGAACACAAAGAATGGCCTTCTCAGCTGCCATAGTTGCAACTCTTGCGTCAGCAGAACAGTGTGTTCAACGCACCACCATTTCTGTTTAAAAAACGTTGTGATCATCAGTACACTCAACCGAGAATCGTTTCTGTCGGACGCGTCCGAATTGAGAACCGATGAACTGATGATACTGCGCATGCGCGATTCAGCGTGAAGCCAACTGACTCACAGAACCGAAGTGATTCTTTGGTGATTGATTCTGATTCTGTAGTAATGTTATGAGCGCGGGTATTTCGAGGGCTTGGATGAAGGGCAATCTGGCGAAACGTAAGTTCATTTAATAACAAATACATCGCAATGGATTATGTTTAGTAAGTGGATCATGGTTTCTGCGCTGATGACACCTAATTTATTTACTTTATATCTTCAAGACTTAAATCCTCATATGCACATTATTGCTGTTACTGTATTTGGGTGTTGTTGCAAAATTCAAATGTAAACTTTTCATGATTATGAGGTTTTTAACTGACTAAAGTTATGAGTACTGACTTTATATATTTGAATGTTTGATAGACGTGACGCCATTACATCATCGCCGATGACGTCATTACGTCGAGCGTAAAAGAACCGCTGTTTTTTCAACCTGTTTATTGAATCGAACCGTCCGAAAGAACCGGTTTGCGGAAAAGAATCGAACTTCCCATCACTACAACACGCATACACCTCAAAACCAGGAGTGAAGGTGAATGAGTCCGGAAGATGGGATAATGGCGCCCTCTGGTGGTGAGAAGGAGACACACCGGGTCCAGAGTCATGACAGTAATTAGATAAAATTTCGATCGGATTGTAAGGGGTGTAATCCGAGCCAGAGGACATGTAAACACTTGATAGGATTGAAAACCGAACTGGAAAGTACTACTTATGCGCAGTGACGTAGAAATAACATAATGTCTCATCATTATAAAAATACCTTTTTCACTCAGTGTCTATGAAGTGGAGCAGCACAACATCCCACCAGTCCCTGTTTAAGACTCATTAACAGACGACTTGGGTGGGGAAGGGGCACATTTACAATTTAATTTTTTAAATTTCTGTACAACAGTTCATATGCTGGTTGTTGCGCAATTAGGACCCAAATTAGATAAATATCACATGTGCTTTTAAAAACAGTATGCGGTAACAGTGCGAAACCCTGGATATTCATGCAGTGTGTGCATGTCAAAAGTGTAAATCCAAATAAACTGGCTTAATGGCATTTTTTTTGTGATAAGCTATTTATATGGAATGGAATTTTGATCTTCAGCCATCACCTACAGGTAATGGTTCATTTGAATCGCATGCCATTACTATAACCCACCCTGTTAAAATTGTATCATCCCCCAGGTAAATAGGGAAACTTCTTGGAGGAGTTGGATGTGGCGCTATCGAACTTTCCTGAAGATGGTACTCCTCTGGTACTGCTTGGTGACTTCAACATCCACCTAGATAAACCCCAGGCTGCTGACTTCAACACTCTGCTCACCTCATTTGATCTCAAGCGAGTGTACTACAGCGACACACAAATCAGGCAACCAACTGGACCTCATCTACACGCGCTGTTGCTCTGTGGACAACTATTCAGTTGCTCCACTGCACACCTCAGACCACTTCCTCATTACTGCTAACCTAGCACTTACTCCTGAAGCGGCACACACTCCAACGCAGGTCACCTTTCGACGGAACCTACGCTCACTCTCTCCCTCCATCCTCATTTCCTTCACTATCTCAGTCTTCAGCTCTGGACTCGAACAGTGCTACGGACACTCTTTGCTCCACTTTATGCGATTACTTGGACAACTTTTGCCCACTGTCATCTAGACCAGCACACACCACCCCATCTGCCCCCTGGCTGTCTCAGGTTCTCAGTGAACATCGCTCTAAACTCAGGGCTGCAGAGAGGAAATAGCATAAATCAAGAAACTCTACCGACCTCAGTGTTTATCAGTCTCTCCTCTCTTCCTTCTCTGCAAATGTCTTCACTGCTAAAACATCCTACTACCAAAACATCCTCTGCTCTTCTTAATCCGCCTCCACCACCTCCTCCATCTCTCAGAGATGGACGTTTCCAAACTTCTCCTGTCCAATCATCCTACTACTTGTCCACTTGATCCGATTCCCACTGACCTCCTTCAAGCGATCTCTCCTTCAGTCATACCTTCGCTTACTCACATTATCAACTCCTCTCTTCATTCAAGCAGGCTCGGGTAAGACCACTGCTTAAGAAACCATCTCTAAATCCAGCGCTTCTTGAAAACTACAGACCGGTATCCCTTCTTCCATTCAATGCAAAGACACTAGAGTGAACTGTGTTCAACCAGCTTTCTATGTTGGAGGAAGTGTCAGCCACATTAAAAAAGTTAACAGCTTAAGTCATTTGCGGATTAATGCGTATTGGAGATGCGAACCGTTTAAAATGATTCAGTTCGATTTGGTGAACTGGTTCAAAAAGATCCGGTTACAATTCTTCGTTCGCGAACAGGATATCACCAACTGCTTTGTTTTGAACTGTCTAACAACAGACATGGAAGAGAAGACAATGCTGAATAAAATCGTAGTTTTTGCTATTTTTTGACCAAAATATATTTTCGATGCTTCAAAACATTCTAACGGACCCTCTGATGTCACATGGACTACTTTGATGATGTTTTTCTTACCTTTCTGGACATGGACAGTAGACCGAATCATAAAAATGCAAACCCACAAACCCGAGGGGCAAACAGATGTCTGAGAATGTCCTGAGAGGGTCATCAAAGTCCTAAATGTGTGAGAAACAAACCACAGAGAGTGTGTTTTATGTTATCCATGGAAAAATACAGCTGCTAAGACTTTGTAACCTTGATTGCAGGAACTCAGTGTTACTCTATGACTGTCTGACCTTCTTTGCAAAGGAATAAAAGCTTTCTTTTTAATTATAACCCAAAAGTGAGCCTGTCTCTTATGCTGATGAGAGTTGATTTAATTTTGCCACAATACTTCCTTTCGCATGCACGTGCTCTCAAGTGTCCAAGGCCGCAAGTGTTTGAAAAGGACAATAGAAGATGAGGTAAGTTCTCATCTAAATTGAAACACTAGCCTATATATATATATATATATTAGTGTATAAATGATCAGTTATTACAAAAAGTCATAGATGTGAGATGTAAAGTTGGAATCATAAGAAATAAGTTCAGAGATATAAAAATCGCCTAATGAGTTTTTCTTGTTCTGTTCTGATCATCTGGATGTTATGTTTTCATAATGGCCAACTGACTGGACGGTAGATTATCTCTGTGTATTGTGGCTGATTTAATGAGCCCCACACAGACTGAAAAACAAACGTGTGGCATGATTTTCAAACTGAGTTGATTATATTTTAGGAATAGTGAGACTCTGAATCGGTCAAATATGCAGCCTTAACACCTAACTTTTGAGGTGAAGATATTTTTTTGTCCTGTTGTCCAAAAACTATTTTAATGTCAAAACAAAACATACTTTCTGAATCTGCATGCATCCTGAAATGGACTGAACACAGAACTGTTTGGAATTTGTGCATTTCACAAATGTCACAAATAAACACATTAGGCTAAAATATGATCAAGTTTTAAAGCAAAAAAAAAAAAAAAATATATATTGATTATTTCACTGCTTAAAGGAACACTCCACTATTTTTTTTTTTTTTTAAAGGCTCATTTCCGAAGAAAACAAAAATAACGACTTTATTCAACAAATTATATTTTATAAATACCCAAGATAGATCTAGTGATCAGAATCTAAAAATGTATAGTCACAGATGTATTTATTCAGTGCAAGTTTATAAACTTCTAAGAGACATCTAGTAGTTAGATTGTGAAAATGTAGTCACAGGTGTATCTGTTTAACTGGTTCTCATTCTCTGTTGTTTAACACCCTGCTGAACGCCTGCTTGGGCTGATACACATTGGTGTTTTTCAACTTGTGGCCCTGTCTTACAATAAAGGCTTTTTATAGTTTGCCTGCTATGCAAGTCCCTGAATGGGGATTGTTTTTTTTTTTTTTGCAATGGAATACACAGTTCATTTTTAGCTAAGTAATATTATCGCCTATATATTTTATTATTAAAAAAAATGATTTCATAAACACATGAACACATGTCATGAAATCCCGCTGTTTTAGTACAGGTCTATCATACTGTAGGAGCCTAAATGTGTGTAAAAAGGTGATGTGTTATTCTCATGTTGACAATTGAGTGTTAATGTGAACATTCCAGAGATTTCAGTGTAAACAGGTTTCCTTCCCACTGCTGTAGGTAGATGTTTGATCCGGAAAGCCCAAAGGTTTTTAACCACAACAGCATGACAGATGATGGACGTTTGTAAGACTCTTTTAGTTTGGATACTAAATTGGACATTATGCATTAGTGGTTTTTGGAGCCAATAAATTGTGCGTAGTGATGCAGACAGAAGAATGAGGAAGTAAACAAAATACATCAAAGTCAGAAAGCATGTCGACCTAGCTACTCCTGAATCAAACTACTCAGTAGCTTAAAGTGGGCACATTAGATTTTGCTGTCACACATACCTCAGATAAAAATATAAAATAAAGAAAGACTCAAAGCTCAGGAAAAGTGGGAGCGTAGAGGGTTGGAAGTGGGCAGATCTACAGCACACACATCATACAGACTAATGAATATTAAAATATTAGTGGATAAACTACAATTGGGTGCTTTTTGCTGTATTTTTTTAATTACAACAAACTTCCCAGCACCTTGTTATTAGAGATTACTAACAACAATCACAAGCAAATCAAACAGGTTTCGATAAACCATTCTTGAGATACATCATCTTATTAATATTTATATCAGTTATTGGTATGCATGAAATGAGGAAGAACATTTTTTTAAAGATATTTCATAATATCTTTATGACATTTACCCTCACTAAAGATTACAGACTCTGATCAAATGACATATTTTGTGACATATTAACAGTACATTTCAATCTATATTTTAACTTTCTGGTTACTTTCTAGTTATCTTTTCTTCTGATGCAGCTGTATCACACTATGATCTGCACATCACACATTTAATTTGTCAAAGATGAGTTGGAACGTTAGAGTTGGAACTGAAAAACAAATGTGTGGCATCTGGACAGATGACATTTTTCAACTTTAAACCAGTCAATTATACAGCAAGCTGAAGAAAATATTTATTTGAATAATATTTGTTTAAAACACTCTTTTTGTCAAAACAATTGTTTTTTCCAGTAAGTAAGTTTTCAAATACAGACTATTCTTTTCCTGCCAAATGTAGACAATTAATTACATAGATATGATTATTATTATTATTATTATTATAATAACTGTTAATCACTGATGGTCTGCTGAATATGCATCATGAAATGGACCGAAGTGTTGAGTGTTTGTGCATTTCATACATTTCCAAAATTCCAAAGACATTTAGCTTTGTTTATCTGATAAAACTCGGTTTCAATACAATACAAGGAATACAATTATTATTATCAATATTATTAAATTATTGATTTTTGCATTTTATTTTTATGTAAAACTAAAGATAGAAATATTATAAAATATTTAAAAAAAATATAAGTTAAAAAAAAAAAAACACACACACACACACATATATACATATATCTATACATATGCACACACAATATTGTACCTGTAGTTTGTCCATTGATAATTTTGCCTGTTAAATACACAGTATAAACATAATGAATTAATATTAAGAATGTTCACCTATTTACAATATGATTAAAGTACATGACGAATAAAACACTCACCATTAATCAGCAGCAGAAGAGACACCCACAGAAAGATCAGAAACCTCATTGTGACCGACGGAAACTCCTGCACAGACATATACATACAAAAAAAAATAATATATTATATATATATATATATATATATATATATATATATATATATATATATATATATACACACACACTATACCGGTCAAAAGTTTTTTTAATGGTAATATGTTTCAGTTTTTTTTTTTTATTTTTTTTTTAAGAATTCTCTTCTGCTCAGGAGCCTGCATTTGATCCAAAATACATCAAAAGCAGTAATATTGTGAAACTTTTTTTACAATTTAAAACAAGAGCTTTCTATTAGAATATATTTTAAAAACGTAATTTATTTCTGTGATCAAAGCTGTATTTTCAGCATCAATACTCAAGTCTTCAGTGTCATGATCTTCAGAAATAATTATAATAATCCGCTCTAAAAATATTACTCTTATTATTATTATTATTATCATTAGTAATATTTAAAACAGTTGAGTACATACACACACATATATAATTTTTTCAAAGAGAAATTATAGAAATTAATACTTTTATTTAGCAAGGATGCTTTAAATTGATCAAAAGTGATGATAAAGACGGATTTAAAGTTTAGATAAATGCTGTTCTTATGAACTTTCTGATAATCAAAAAAGCCTGAAATATTCTGCTGTTTTCAACATAATAATAAAAAATTCGAAATCACAGGAATAAATTCTATTTTAAAAATATATTCAAATAGAAAGCAGTTAATTTACTAGTAAAAATATTTCACAATATTACTGTGTTTGCTGTTTTTTGGATCAAATAAATGCAGGCTCAGTGAGCAGAAGAGAATTCTTAAAAACATAAAAAAAAAAATCTCACTGTTCAGAAATTTTGACTGGTAGTGTATGTGTATACTGTATACAAATTTTTCTCAAATTAATTATTTTACATTTTATTTTGTGCAAATTTGCAAATAAATAAATATCTTTACCTGAGAGAGATTCTCTCTTCAGCAGCTGAACACAGTGATGATGATCTGCAGCTCTCACGATCTCATCAGTGCTTTAAGAACTGTGGGTGGACCTGTACTGAAACCTGATGTATTTTCTCTAAACGTTTCTCAACACATGCGACATGAAGATAGTTATTTGAACGGATCACTTCCTTGTGTGCATCCTTTAGAAACTCCTTCACTCTGATAGATAGATGAATGCAGATGGAATGATGATGAGCAACTTTTTCCAAAGCAACTTCACAACAACAGTCAAACCAACCCTCCAGGGAGTGAGCCAAAGGTGACTGGAAAGATTCATGCTAATTATTTTAATAAGCCCCACGCAAAATAAAGTCCAAGCCTGGTCCTCTCATGCCCTTCACTGTCGTTGTTCCTCTTTTGTATCCTTCTGATCTTCTCCGTGGGAATCAAGACCGGTGAGTGGAGCAGGTGTCACTCATTTCACAATCACTCCACCGGCCTCACTCTCTTCCCACGTTTCTCGGCCCACCCCCCTCGTCACATACCCTAAATAAAAAATTAATTTTAATAGTAAATCCTCTTTGTTTGCCAAAAAAAGGTTTGCTTAATTTTCAGTAATTAAAAGATAAATTAAATGACAGTTTCATGCCTTGATTTGATAAAAAAAATCAATGCATGCCTTGATTTGAAAAATAAAATAAAAATAAATAAATAATATATATATTAAGTTGTTTTAAGCGTTCAAATAATTATATGTGCTAAAACAAAATTTGGTTACAATAAAAATGACGGTCATAAAAAATAAAACATTTCATAGGGCCCTTACATGTACTTTTTGTTAAACCTTTATTAAATTGATGTGAAAATGTATAAGTTTCATGATTTTAATTAATTAGACTTGCTTTATGATTAAGAAACTTGAATAAAATTATTAAAAGGAGTGGAGACAAAAAAAAAAATCCAGAAAAATTTAAATAGAAATAGTGGAATTTGTTAATGCTGAATTAAATGCGTGTTTATATTAATGTGTTTCATTTAAAGTAATGTTTATGTGTATAAAGAAAAGCATCTTTATGAATTGTATGCCACATTCCAAGTCATTTGAAGTCATAAATAGCCTTGTATTATATGAAAATCTTGCCGAATAAATGTACAGTAGCACTACATCAAAACAGTTGAATATCTATTTCAATTTATTTGGTCAGTATAATTAAAGTATCATCTTCATTTCAAATGAAAGAGGAGAGCAACATTCTCTTGCACGCTCACAGACACAGTTACATTCATGAACATACAGTGGAAGCAAGTCAAAGGCGACTGATTCTGGTTAAAATCACTGAATCATAAACAAATCAGTGCATAAGTACAACTGTATACGGTGAATATTATTATTATATTCAAGTCAAATAAATGAATTTCTCATGTTCATTACAGTTACATGTACCTATCTCTACTGTGTGCTGTATTAATATTGTACTCAAATAATAGGATTGTTGTTAGCAAATTCAAAAATGTCTGCCGTAATAATAATAAAAAGTCCTATTTGTTTCAATCTACACAAAAACTATGTTCCGAACCCCAGCGAGCTGCGTATCTAGCATTTAAGACATCTTAATAAAGATGCTACCTTCAAGATACTTTCATTTGGTCAAAATCTTAAAGGCATTCCCATAATGCATTGCAAACTCTATTGGAATCGATTGTCTTCTGTGTGTACCACTATATTTGTAAGATGAGTTGTGGCTTAACAAAATGAGTCTCATCCAAATTCAACCAAAAATGACAATTCTATCACTTACTCATTCTCTTTCTTCAACTGAGCACAACAACAAACAGTGATTGGTACCCACTGACTTCCATAAATATTACAATGGAAGTCAATGGCTACCGTCAACTATTTGATTACAAACCTTCTTTAAATATCTTTTGTGTGTGTGTGTGTGTGTGTTCAGCAGGTGAAAGAAATTCATACCGGTTCGGATCAACTTTAGTGTGAGTAAATTACAGAATTGTAATTTTTAGGTGAACTGTCCCTTTAAGAGACAGCAAAGGCAGCTCACTAAACTTTGGAACAAAGTCAAAGCGTGTCCTGTGTAGATTAGGTAAAGTTGTATGCATCTTTTTAGTCTTCATACAGTTATATTGAAGCTGGGAGCTGATCTGGGGTCAGAGGTCGTGAATGATGAGCGCTGCAGTGCTGTATTAACACTGATCCGAAGTTAGTGCATTAGGCAATGATCTTTACATTCAATAATGTCATTTAGCGAAGTGAATAGGAAGCACTGCTTAAAAATCAATGTGAAGGAAATCCTCCTTTTAAGAATATTTTAATGCATTTTGTTTTAAATGAAAAGATGCTCTCTATGCACAGCATTGCTTGTTATAAAGACAAGATTAATTCAGATTCGATCCTGTTTCTTAATGCACATTCCTGGTCCTTCAACAGCACATATCATTCTGAACTAACAAATATTTAACTTCTTTATCCTTCGTCAAAATGTCATCCAGGGCTTAAAGTACTCATCCTACATTTTTATTCTTGTCAAATACCCTGCTTCTTTCAGTAATGCATCATATTATGCAAGTAAAATGAATTGTGAGCCAAGTTTCAAGTTTACTTTAATTCCAATGCCTTCATGCACCAGCCATCATGTCAGTGTCAATCTTCTCATCTTCTGCTCTTCATCCCATCATCATCATCATCATCCTCTTTCTCCGTCACTGTATTCCCACCAGTTCAGTGATGGGTGGTGCAAACACCATCAGCTCCTGATATTTGTGGAAGAACAGATGCAGACGGGAGACATAACCGTCCTCCAGATACGGCAACTTCTTCTCCTTCAGATACCGAGACACTATAGGCTTCACCTGAGACGATTAACACATGCATATCCATTATTAACATTCATTTACTAGTAGATATATTAATTTGGCATATCTTTATCAATTTGCTTATTATTTAAAATTATTTTTGTTTGAATAATGTTGATTCATTAATTTATTCATTTTTGTGAATTGTATTGTTAATATTAATACTATATTTATCCTGCATTTCAATTTAAATTATTTTAATATTTTAAATAATCTTTTTACATTAAAGTAATTTTTACTTATACATATTTATTACACATATTATTACACATATTAGATTATTTTAATTAATCTAGATTAATATTAGTTCATTAATATATTCATTTTTGATAATCATAATGCTACTTGATTTGTTAATGCTGCATGTTAATTTTATTGAAACAAATGCAATGATTTATTGTTTTAAATGATTATACCTTTTTTTTACTTTTTTATTCTGCATTTTAATCTAAATATTAAGTTATCAATAACGTGTAAATTAAACAGATTTTTTACTTGCATATATATATATATACATATATATACATATATATATATATATATATATATATATATATATATATATATATATATATATATATATATATATATATAAAGACATGTCCTTATCCATTAATTTTAATTAATCTTGTTTGACTAATGTTGAAGTTATTAATTTAATTATTTCTTTTGTGAGTTCTATTTATACTTAATATGTTAAGGTTGCATTTTAAGTTAATTTAATAAATTATTTACAATTATTTTAAATATTCAATTATTTACATTATTTAAAAATGTAATATTGTATATGTAATATATTATTTATATTATATAAATAAATATACATTTTATATACTATTATAATTATATCTTATAAATGATTAATTTAAATAACTTATTACATGTTCCCTATGTCTTGCCTGGACTTTTATGTTGAAGTGTTTCCTGTGCCTTGTTTGTAGTCTGTTTGTTTATTGGTTCCTCTTGATTTTTGTCAGGTGTGTCTTATCTCTTTAAGCTGTAAATATATATCCCTTGTGTTTCCACTTGTCCTGCCTGCACATTGCATTATTAAATTAAAATGCAGCATAAACATTTATAAAAATATAAATATTAAATATTAAATAATAAATTAATCAAAAACAATTAAAATAAGTTAATTTATAAATGTAATATTTTTTTTTCTTTTTTATACATATACTGCAGTTTGAGAAACACTTTGTTCCATGTGAATAGAAGCTGTGGCTGTCAGTATGAACCTTCAGGCACATGTTGTCAGACAGGAATGGGAAGAGGTGATGCTCCACGTGGCAGCTGATGAGGGAATGGCCGAAGGTCCAGTCCAGCAGTGGGTTTCGGGGAAGGTTCAGGACTCCGTGTGTCATCTGGAAGATGCGTTTGGGACGCTGAGAGGCAGAAAACATTGCCAGGCCGATGTGCTGCATAAGGGGAAACACAGAAACCAAACATGTTCAGGGCTCAAAAAGATCCTACTGACACCACAGGAGCCCAAACTAGACAAAACTGATGTAAACACACAAGACAATAGCACATCCAAGCATTTATCACACACACATACTGTAACACACTGCAACTATGAACAGAGCTACACAGCATTCACTCCTAAACAAAGGTCTCACACATCGCTGTGGGTCTCAGAGCCGACGGCTGCCCTTTAAACCAAACCAAAATACCTCAGAGGATCAGCACAATACAAGAGTACATTCTCCCTTAGCTCTGCCTGGGAAAATCATGCGTGAATTGTTCTCCGCCGTTTTATGTTTTTCTACAAACGAACCCTGTGAACCTCCGCGAGCAGCAGAGGAGAACAAAGCCGCATTGAGCAGGTCTCGCGGGAAACGATGGAGAGACACACACAGACAGGGATGGATTGATGCAGACTTCAGCTGAATAGCTTCGAACGTTCACACTCTGAATGATTACTCTTATGAGCCTTAGAGAGACGACAGAATAATGTAGTTCTGAAGTGTTACTGTACAGCCAGAGAGTTTGTTAGTGGACTGTGTGGTGCTCTGTTAAAAGTCAGGATCAATGCAATACTAACTGTCTTTTAACTATCACCACTATACCTTAACTTAACAGTTTTTATATTTTCTGTAGACAAGCAGTGTAAATATCAGCAACCATAGCATGCAATACCAACTGTTTTTATGTTTAGTGAAAAGTGGAATAGATCCTTTAGTTTATATTTTCCGAGCATGCAAAAAACACTATAACAGTCAAAAAACTACTATATTTAAAATACTTTATATTTTCTGATAATGCAAAAAAATAAAAAAAATAATGCAAAGCCAATTGGAATGATTTATTCTTAGATTTTCTGAAGATGTCACATAAACAATTTAGTTTTCACTTTCTGAACTTGCACAAATTACTATATTTTTATATTTTCTAAAGATAAGTAGTGTAAATTATATAATGTATATTTTCTGATCATGCAAAAACAAATTCATCATGCAAACAATCGTTTTATATTTTCTGACGATAAGTAGTGTAAATAATTACTTTTATATTTTCAGAGCATGTAAAAACAACTACAGCATGTAAAATAACAATATTTTCATATGTATATCAAGTGATATTCTCGATTTAATTTTCTGAGCATGCAAAAACAACTACAGATTTCTGCTTATAAGTGGTATAAAATATATAATTTATATTTACTGAGAATGTCAAAACAGCCATAGACTACTAAATTTTTTATATAATTGGTGTAAATAATTTAATTAAATTTTCTGAGCATGCAAAAACAACTGAACATTCAAAAACAGTTGTGCTAGTGTTGTGTGACACAATTGTCTAAAGCAATTGTTGAAAGCATGCAATTCCAAAAAAATATCAAAATCAGGTGCACAACCAAAAAACATATATCATAGTCATATATTAAAATGCATCTAGAATTTTCTATGATGTATATCTCACCTGAAATATGTTAACGTGTATGTACGGCAGGGAGAACATGGCTCTGCACAGAAGCATGACCACCAGAGCAGAGCTGCACGAGAGTCCTGACACACACCTGAGCAGGTAATACTGAGAGAAAAACCCCAGACACACACACAGGACGGTGCGCACAATCTGGAACGGAGACTGACCCTTCAGCTGACCTGAAACACATGAGAGAATATGTTTCACTGATGATGAAGCTAGTATCAGCGAATACACTCAACAGTCAAATGTAAATTTATGTAAATGTACATCAGCTCAGAGCTAAATTAACTCGGTTGATGTGGTGTCCAAAGCAAAAAAAGGGCCTCACCGATGGCAACGATGGGTGTGATGATGGGGACGGCCAGCGGCGCGATGAACAGGTAGATGGATCGAGGAAGGAAGGGGATTTTCCAGGTGCTGGAGTCTCCCAGACCGATGACATTAGTGTGAGCGTGATGCATCTTGACGTGAGCATGAACACCGGCCCGCGCTGAGAATGAGCCGCACACCTGAGAAACACCAGAGAGGAGCAGCAGTCATACGATGCATGCAGGGGTACAAAAGACACCACATTTCATCAACATCTCCTCTCATTTAAGAGTTTGTGGATTTTGAAGCATTTAAAACATAGAAAAGATGTAAAAATGTAAAATAGAGAACTGTGAACTCATTCAACTGTAAGTACCAGACTCTTTGTACAGACGGTCAAATGTTCAAGCTTTCACTGAAGCTCAAGCTGATCTTTAGAACACCTCAAATCATGATGGATTTTAATTTAATGTGATGACTGAATACATTTTTTTATTTAAATATTCAATCATTGAATTAAAATACGAATTAAATTAAATTAAATATTTATATTATTAAATATTTATATTCTAATATTTACATTAAATGATTTACTATATACATATATGGTTAGGGTTATATATATATATATATATATATATATATATATATATATATATATATATATATATATAGTGACATATCTTTATCAATAAATTTTATCCTTTGCAATGTATTACAAATGTATCCTTTGTAATTAAAATAATACATTAATTTGTTTCAATTATTCAATATTTTATTAACTAATTTAATCAAGCTAATCAATTAATTTAATTATTCAATATTTTAATGAATATTAAAATAATTTAAAAATAATAAATATTGAAAATTTTAAATAGTAGATAGCAAAAACAGTAAAAAAATTAACAAATTAATATAATTAATAATGCAAACTATTTAATGGAAAATCAGATGTTCTTGCTTTTTGCAAGATGCTTTTTTCATTCATATTTTCAGTGCTGCTGTCTTAAAGTATTACAGAGAAATTAAGAAATACTAATAAAATCTGATTCATTGGACTCAAACTATTGTGCTAACATAATTTGCAATAAAAAATGCTTATACAATTATAAAGTTGAATAACTCTTTGGGGGCCCACTGTGTTTGTGTGTTCAGACTGTTATCATAGAATATGATCAACAATATGACTCTTGCATTCTTGAGAGGATGGAAACTGTAAATGAACCTCAATCCTCTTTATCCATGAAGTTAATTAATGAAGACTTTATCAGCTAAATTCTTTCCATTGCATTTTCATATTACACAGAGAATGTTGTGAAACCCTCTGTGCTTTAAACATCAGTACAAAAACTCCTGATGACCCAAAACACATGGAATTAAAGTAAAAATGGAAACTAAAATTAAATTAATGTAAAAATGGAAAGTACTGTGGCAGTATCAAGACTCAGAAATGGCAAAACCATGGTTCTTTTGGTGCTTTTTCATGTAATAAGTATATTAGTTTACTACTTTGTAACAATAGATTCGCAATGTTTAATGATTTCACATCGCCAGCAAATCTCACTTCGATGAAGAAGACGGCCCAGAAGTCGGTCCAGGCCGGAGACTCGCTGAGCGCGCCGTGACTGGACAGATGTGTCCCTTTAACGGTGATGACAGCGTGAGCAATGCCCATTATCAGCAGACCCAACAGGAAATACAGCGGCTGAGACGAACCCAACAACAGGAACCCTGCAAACACAAGAACATCAGTGTAACAGCGCAGGGACATCTACATGACATTTATGATCCATAATCAAAGCTATGACACAAAATGCTTGCTTTATGTATTAACAGGTTTAGAAATGAGTTGAGAAAACACTATAAAAAATTGAGGTAGAAATGATTTTTAGTCAGAAATTGCTAAATTTCACAATTAATTACAGATAAATATCAAGTAGCACATTGAATGAAACTGAAATTTTGATGTAGAAAGACTGAAGTAGTTTTTTCTTGTAAAGCATGCTCCAGTAAACTTTTACATTAAAGGGACGTTTATATGACAACGATGGTACTAAAAAGGCCAGTTGATGGTGATGTCACTTTGTAAAAAAAATATAAAGTATTTTTAAAATTTACGTTTTCAGAGATTACATGGAGATGATAACGGATGATAACAAAGTGTACGTTTTTAAAAGAAAACGTGCACTTTGAAACCCATTTTCAAAACACACAAACAGTTTTAAAAACATTTTAGTTGAAAAGTGTGTCGCATAAACGCCCCCTAAAGGAAGATTTGATATTTCTTAAATAAAGTAAAAGTTTTGCATTCATTGAATATTTTTCACAGTGAATACAGTGAATTTTGGCATCTGCTAAGTAAATACATGTAAGTAACTTTGAATTCATGTTTCATTTGGTGTCTTTTTAAAACTAAATGAGGTATTTTGATGGAAATGTCTGGAGAACAATGCTTCCGTACGGGGAAAGTTTGAGTGTGATTATCTGATTGTTTAGCTGTTTAATCAGCCCATGGTTATATTTAATGTAATGCTTTTGAGTATTATAATGTATTATTCGTGATGTCTGATATAGTTTGGTGATACAGTAAACTACTTTCTCTCATGGGAAACAATAAAAAGTAAGATTAAACTTAAGCGACTAGTACTATAATCACATAATTATATAAAAACATATTAAAACAAAGTATCTGTAGTTCATGCCTTTTTAAAATATCTAGGTGTCATTTGTTTTGCTTTTTTTGCGCTCTTAAATATTGACTGGAGAAAATGCTACACAATTTCAAAAAGATGATGCTAAGTATTAAATGATGCTATGTCCTGTTGTTTTGGCGAGTGCAATACAGCACGAAATTATCTTTTTTTCTAATAATTTAGCAGTTTTGACCTCCATCACTGGCTTTTCTCTGAAAGACGAGTCAGTGGCGTGAGTGCTGCAGGAAACTGGATCCGCCCAATGGGAGGGAAGCTCTCAGATCGAACCGGTCGCCATGACAACCACCCCCATAGGAGCCTTGGTAATTTGGATATTAAAGGGATAGTTCACTAAGAAATTAAGATTCTGTCATCATTTACTCACTTGTTCCAAACCTGTGTGGTGTTCTTTATTCTATTGAATGGTAAAAAAAAAAAAAAAAAAAAAAATGATATTATTAAGATTGTTGTAAACCAAACAGTTTCTGATGGGGGGAGTTTCAGCAACTGTCTGGCCTTCATTCTTTTGTTTTTAGCAGAAGAAATAAATTCCTAAAGGTTTGAAACAAGTGACTAAATATGACATCTTTTTTTGGGATGAACTGTCCCTTTAACTGTAGCCGTGTCTGAAAGCTTAAAAAGCTTTACTATATACAGAAGCTGATTTGTATGGATTGAAAGTCAAAGAACATTTGGCACAAAACTGAAGTTGTTGTTTTTTTTGCGTCAGTGTTAAAGCAAAGTTTCACCCAATATCCGGCTGACACACAGTCACACCCCTGGACTGCGTGACTTAATAAGTCAACAATTTGTTTTAAATGCACATTATCCAAAACTCTCCATTAGTACATTACACACCTTTACACACTCATACAGACTGTAGTACACACAAGTATGTGTGGAATGAAAACACTCACAACTTAAATCAAAATGCTAATATTTTCTAGCTAAAGCAAGTTTCAAATTTGTATTCAGTTGTTAATAGTAATTTCCGCACACACATAAACGTTTATGTTGCCTACATCATTAATAAATAAATATATCAATATAAAATATTATGCAAAACAGATTATTGGATTTTTTATTTAATTTCTTTTTTTGTTGTTGTTGTTGCTAGAAAATACTACTTCAGTCTTTCTACTTAAATACTTTATATTTCTTTTCATTATTTGTAAATTTATGCATGTAAACTATTTCAAAAATGTTTCACCCCAGACATGAATGAAAAAAAAAGGAAATTAAATTGGAATTATATTTCAAAGCCTTATATATGTATGTGTGTGTGTGTGTGTGTGTGTGTGTGTGTGTATTATACACTAATGAAAATTGTAAAAAGATAATGTGGGTAATTTGAATGTAAAATGTAAGCTACACAACAGACTCGAAGTAGGAGTTATTTTGAGTATATTTGATTTGTTTCGAGATTCTCCCAAAGAGACTGTGTCTAGTCAGTTTTTTTGTGTCGATAATGAAACAGTGGTCAAAGTGAGTGTACCTGCCGGTAAACTGATGAAGGCTGCGGTGAGGATGCTGCAGTCTATTCCTCTCCTCTCCCACCAGCTGCTCTCTCTCACACTCTTCTGCACCAGGCGCGTGAGCTCCATCATCAGCGTCTCGCGCTCCGCGTCCGCGTGCGGCTTCCCCTGCGCTCCGTCCCCGTGTCCTTCACCATCCCGGGACGCGGGGTCTCTCCACTCCTCAGAAATGTTCTGCATGCTGGCGCTAGAGTTCAGAGACGCATGGCGCACGCTCGCACTCTCCGTCCGGTCCGGGGAACAAGAGTATTCTATATTCTATACGAGGATGATATCCACCAAGATACAGAGAACTAATGCTTCCACATGACATGCCAGAAAAAGACATTTTAAGCTCATGCACAGGTTCTACCATGTAAAGAAGAACACTCTTGAGTTCTGAAGAAACTATGGTACACTTATTTTGGTCATGTCACTACACTCAGAAACTTTGGGATGACATTGGTGTGTTTGTCAAGTGTAAGATTTTGCCAGGCTTCTCAGTACATATGAAAAGCATTATATCTGGGTATTATGACTCTGACCCCACAAACTAAAATATCAGTTTTGTTATTAATTAAAAAAAAAATTCCTAAGCAAATTTCACATTCAAAAATGCAAATTCTCCAACTGTAAACCTGTCTTCTCTGTTTTCCTAAAAGAAATGGAAAACTATTTTAATGTAATCTCAGTATCTACTAATAAGAAAGCTTTAAGGACTGTTAGAATTTGCTCTGCCTTTGATCTCCTTTTGTAATTTTGTTTAGATTTTGGCCTTTAGTTTCTTTTTCTTTCCTTTAGTTCTATTGTATTCTTTATTGATTTTTTTTTTTTTTTTGGGTTGATATTATGTGATGTATGTTTATACTTTTGTATGTTTTTGTTCTCTGAATTAATAAAAAAAGAAAAAGCTCTCGCTGTGAATTGTATGCAATACGTTGTGCCTTGTATTACTTAATATGCGAATAATATTGATCACGGTTACCAAGAGGTTTGTGTCAAAACACCAAACGAAAAACTGCAAAGCATAAGCGAAATCTGTGGCAATGCATTCAGAATCCACGATTAGCAAAAACGAATCTTTGAAAAAAAAAAAAAATTAACAAAAAATGAAGCATATTTGAAGATTCTGTTTTGTGCGACTGAGTTCATTTTTTTTTCATTTTCATTGTGTTTTTCTTCTTTTGTAATGGCATATTTTTGATAGTTTCTGAAAAAGTTACGTTCAGTTTTATTGAAGCAAATGTAATGAACTTATCATAGGCAAGTCGCAATGCATAGCCCTTAGAGTTTATAGGAGCATAGTGAGAGATGAATTCAACAGATCACACGCACCTGCAGCAGTTCTGTGAATAGAGAATACAGAAAAACTATATGCTTACATAAAAAGGAATAGGCATATACACTAAATATATTTCACTTAAATCATATCGACAGATTAACAAAACGAAAGAAACAATGTGCTAAATTACGATTCATTGTGACACGTTCCACAGTTTTCGGAAAGGAAAACGAAATAGCAGAGAGAAGTTTCTTATAGGCCTATTTAGCAAAAGCTTTATAGTTTTAATTATTTTGCAAAAGCTGAAAGCTTTGAATAGGCTAATGTCTTGCTCCTAGCATATAACCAATCAGCTTTGTTATGACCATTGCGCTGACACAATATTATTTTGCTATATTAAAGCCTGTTCATTATCAAAATAAATAAATAACGTTAAAGAAACAAATAAAAAGCTACTCTGCTCCGTTTGTACAAATGTTGCATTCAGCGTGACCGAACCTCACTGTGCTGATAAAGCCGATGTGAAAGATGATGTTTTATGTCAATGAAAGTAAACACTATATATTAAATATTATTTTAGCATCCAGATATGTCGGGAACATGGAAACATTTGGGATAGGCGCCCTCTGGTGGTGAGAAGGAGACACACCGGGTCCAGAGTCATGACAGTAATCAGATAAAATTTCGATCGGATTGTAAGGGGTGTAATCCGAGCCAGAGGACATGTAAACACTTGATAGGATTGAAAACCGAACTGGAAAGTACTACTTATGCGCAGTGACGTAGAAATAGCATAATGTCTCATCATTATAAAACTACCTTTTTCACTCAGTGTCTATGAAGTGGAGCAGCACAACATCCCACCAGTCCCTGTTTAAGACTCTTTAACAGACGACTTGGGTGGGGAAGGGGCACATTTACAATTTCATTTTTTAAATTTCTGTACAACAGTTCATATGCTGGTTGTTGCGCAATTAGGACCCAAATTAGATAAATATCACATGTGCTTTTAAAAACAGTATGCGGTAACAGTGCGAAACCCTGGATATTCATGCAGTGTGTGCATGTCAAAAGTGTAAATCCAAATAAACTGGCTTAATGGCATTTTTTTTTGTGATAAGCTATTTATATGGAATGGAATGGAAATTTGATCTTCAGCCATCACCTACAGGTAATGGTTCATTTGAATCGCATGCCATTACTATAACCCACCCTGTTAAAATTGAATCATCCCCCAGGTAAATAGGGAAACTTCTTGGAGGAGTTGGATGTGCTGCTATCGAACTTTCCCGAAGATGGTACTCCTCTGGTACTGCTTGGTGACTTCAGCATCCACCTAGATAAACCCCAGGCTGCTGACTTCAAAACTCTGCTCACCTCATTTGATCTCAAGCGAGTGTACTACAGCGACACACAAATCAGGCAACCAACTGGACCTCATCTACACGCGCTGTTGCTCTGTGGACACCTCTTCAGTTGCTCCACTGCACACCTCAGACCACTTCCTCATTACTGCTAACCTAGCACTCACTCCTGAAGCGGCACACACTCCAACGCAGGTCACCTTTCGACGGAACCTACGCTCACTCTCTCCCTCCATCTTCTGTGGTTTCATCCTCATTTCCTTCACTATCTCAGTCTTCAGCTCTGGACTCGAACAGTGCTACGGACACTCTTTGCTCCACTTTATGCGATTACTTGGACAACTTTTGCCCACTGTCATCTAGACCAGCACGCACCACCCCATCTGCCCCCTGGCTGTCTCAGGTTCTCAGTGAACATCGCTCTAAACTCAGGGCTGCAGAGAGGAAATAGCATAAATCAAGAAACTCTACCAACCTCAGTGTTTATCAGTCTCTCCTCTCTTCCTTCTCTGCAAATGTCTTCACTGCTAAAACATCCTACTACCAAAACATCCTCTGCTCTTCTTAATCCGCCTCCACCACCTCCTCCATCTCTCTCCACTCTCAGAGATGGACGTTTCCAAACTTCTCCTGTCCAATCATCCTACTACTTGTCCACTTGATCCGATCCCCACTGACCTCCTTCAAGCGATCTCTCCTTCAGTCATACCTTTGCTTACTCACATTATCAACTCCTCTCTTCATTCAAGCAGGCTCGGGTAAGACCACTGCTTAAGAAACCATCTCTAAATCCAGCGCTTCTTGAAAACTACAGACCGGTATCCCTTCTTCCATTCAATGCAAAGACACTAGAGTGAACTGTGTTCAACCAGCTTTCTATGTTGGAGTAAGTGTCAGCCACATTAAAAAAGTTAACAGCTTAAGTCATTTGTGGATTAATGCGTATTAGAGATGCGAACCGTTTAAAATGATTCAGTTCGATTTGGTGAACTGGTTCAAAAAGATCCGGTTACAATTCTTCGTTCGCGAACAGGATATCACCAACTGCTTTGTTTTGAACTCTCTCACAACAGACATGGAAGAGAAGACAATGCTGAATAAAATCGTAGTTTTTGCTATTTTTTGACCAAAATATATTTTCGATGCTTCAAAACATTCTAACTGACCCTCTGATGTCACATGGACTACTTTGATGATGTTTTTCTTACCTTTCTGGACATGGACAGTAGACCGAATCATAAAAATGCAAACCCACAAACCCGAGGGGCAAACAGATGTCTGAGAATGACCTGAGAGGGTCATCAAAGTCCTAAATGTGTGAGAAACAAACCACAGAGAGTGTGTTTTATGTTATCCATGGAAAAATACAGCTGCTAAGACTTTGTAACCTTGATTGCAGGAACTCAGTGTTACTCTATGACTGTCTGACCTTCTTTGCAAAGGAATAAAAGCTTTCTTTTTAATTATAACCCAAAAGTGAGCCTGTCTCTTATGCTGATGAGAGTTGATTTAATTTTGCCACAATACTTCCTTTCGCATGCACGTGCTCTCAAGTGTCCAAGGCCGCAAGTGTTTGAAAAGGACAATAGAAGAGGACTCAGTTCTCATCTAAATTGAAAACACTAGCATATATATATATATATATATATGTGTGTATAAATGATCAGTTATTACAGAAAGTCATAGATGTGAGATGTAAAGTTGGAATCATAAGAAATAAGTTCAGAGATATAAAAATCGCCTAATGAGTTTTTCTTGTTCTGTTCTGAACATCTGGATGTTATGTTTTCATAATGGCCAACTGACTGGACGGTAGATTATCTCTGTGTATTGCGGCTGATTTTATGAGCCCCACACAGACTGAAAAACAAATGTGTGGCATGATTTTCAATCTGAGTTGATTATATTTTAGCAATAGTGAGACTCTGAATCGGTCAAATATGCAGCCTTAATTAACACCTAACTTTTGAGGTGAAGATATTTTTTTGTCCTGTTGTCCAAAAACTATTTTAATGTCAAAACAAAACATACTTTCTGAATCTGCATGCATCCTGAAATGGACTGAACACAGAACGGTTTGGAATTTGTGCATTTCACAAATGTCACAAATAAACACATTAGGCTAAAATATGATCAAGTTTTAAAGCAAAAAAAAAAAAATTTGATTATTTCACTGCTTAAAGGAACACTCCACTATTTTTTTTTTTTTTTAAAGGCTCATTTCCGAAGAAAACAAAAATAACGACTTTATTCAACAAATTATATTTTATAAATACCCAAGATAGATCTAGTGATCAGAATCTAAAAATGTATAGTCACAGATGTATTTATTCAGAGCAAGTTTATAAACTTCTAAGAGACATCTAGTAGTTAGATTGTGAAAATGTAGTCACAGGTGTATCTGTTTAACTGGTTCTCATTCTCCGTTGTCTAACACCCTGCTGAACGCCTGCTTGGGCTGATACACATTGGTGTTTTTCAACTTGTGGCCCTGTCTTACAATAAAGGCTTTTTATAGTTTGCCTGCTATGCAAGTCCCTGAATGGGGATTGTTTTTTTTTTTTTTTGCAATGGAATACACAGTTCATTTTTAGCTAAGTAATATTATCGCCTATATATTTTATTATTAAAAAAAATGATTTCATAAACACATGAACACATGTCATGAAATCCCGCTGTTTTAGTACAGGTCTATCATACCGTAGGAGCCTAAATGTGTGTAAAAAGGTGATGTGTTATTCTCATGTTGACAATTGAGTGTTAATGTGAACATTCCAGAGATTTCAGTGTAAACCGGTTTCCTTCCCACTGCTGTAGGTAGGTGTTTGATCCGGAAAGCCCAAAGGTTTTTAACCACAACAGCATGACAGATGATGGACGTTTGTAAGACTCTCTTTTAGTTTGGATACTAAATTGGACATTATGCATTAGTGGTTTTTGGAGCCAATAAATTGTGCATTGTGCAGGAAGTAAACAAAATACATCAAAGTCAGAAAGCATGTCGACCTAGTAACTTCTGAATCAAACAACTCAGTAGCTTAAAGTGGGCACATTAGATTTTGCTGTTACACATACCTCAGATAAAAATATAAAATAAAGAAAGACTCATCAAAGCTCTGGAAAAGTGGGAGCGTAGAGGGTTGGAAGTGGTCAGATCTACAGCACACACATCATACAGACTAATGAATATTAAAATATTAGTGGATAAACTACAATTGGGTGCTTTTTGCTGTATTTTTTAAATTACAACAAACTTCCCAGCACCTTGTTATTAGAGATTACTAACAACAATCACAAGCAAATCAAACAGGTTTTTCGATAAACCATTCTTGAGATATATCATCGTATTAATATTTATATCAGTTATTGGTATGCATGAAATGAGGAAGAAAATTTTTTTTAAAGATATTTCATAATATCTTTATGACATTTACCAGCACTAAAGATTACAGACTCTGATCAAATGACATATTTTGTGACATATTAACAGCACATTTCATTCTATATTTTCAATTTCTGGTTACTTTCTTCTTCTTCTATCTTTTCTTCTGATACAGCTTTATCAGCGCTATGATCTGCACATCACACATTTAATTTGTCAAAGATGAGTTGGAATGTAAGAGAACTGAAAAACAAATGTGTGGTATCTGGACAGATGACATTTTTCAACTTTAAACCAGTCAATTATACAGCAAGCTGAAGAAATATTTATTTGAATAATATTTATTTAAAACACTCTTTTTGTCAAAACAATTGTTTTTTCCAGTAAGTAAGTTTTCAAATACAGACTATTCTTTTCCTGCCAATGTAGACAATTAATTACATAGATATGATGATGAGGATTATTATTATTATTATAACTGTTAATCACTGTTGGTCTGCTGAATATGCATCATGATATGGACCGAAGTGTTGAGTGTTTGTGCATTTCATACATTTCCAAAATTCCAAAGACATTTAGCTTTGTTTATCTGATAAAACTCGGTTTCAATACAATACAAGGAATACAATTATTATTATCAATATTATTAAATTATTGATTTTTGCATTTTATTTTTATGTAAAACTAAAGATAGAAATATTATAAAATATTTAAAAAAAATATAAGTTAAAAAAAAAAAAAAACACACACACACACACATATATACATATATCTATACATATGCACACACAATATTGTACCTGTAGTTTGTCCATTGATAATTTTGCCTGTTAAATACACAGTATAAACATAATGAATTAATATTAAGAATGTTCACCTATTTACAATATGATTAAAGTACATGACGAATAAAACACTCACCATTAATCAGCAGCAGAAGAGACACCCACAGAAAGATCAGAAACCTCATTGTGACCGACGGAAACTCCTGCACAGACATATACATACAAAAAAAAATAATATATTATATATATATATATATATATATATATATATATATATATATATATATATATATATATATATATATATATATATATATATATACACACACACACACACTATACCGGTCAAAAGTTTTTTTAATGGTAATACAGTATTGTTCAAAATAATAGCAGTACAATGTGACTAACCAGAATAATCAAGGTTTTTAGTATATTTTTTATTTCTACGTGGCAAACAAGTTACCAGTAGGTTCAGTAGATTGTCAGAAAACAAACAAGACCCAGCATTCATGATATGCACGCTCTTAAGGCTGTGCAATTGGGCAATTAGTTGAAAGGGGTGTGTTCAAAAAAATAGCAGTGTCTACCTTTGACTGTACAAACTCAAAACTATTTTGTACAAACATTTTTTTTTTCTGGGATTTAGCAATCCTGTGAATCACTAAACTAATATTTAGTTGTATGACCACAGTTTTTTTAAAACTGCTTGACATCTGTGTGGCATGGAGTCAACCAACTTGTGGCACCTCTCAGCTGTTATTCCACTCCATGATTCTTTAACAACATACCACAATTCATTCACATTTCTTGGTTTTGCTTCAGAAACAGCATTTTTGATATCACCCCACAAGTTCTCAATTGGATTAAGGTCTGGAGATTGGGCTGGCCACTCCATAACATTTATTTTGTTGGTTTGGAACCAAGACTTTGCCCGTTTACTAGTGTGTTTTGGGTCATTGTCTTGTTGAAACAACCATTTCAAGGGCATGTCCTCTTCAGCATAGGGCAACATGACCTCTTCAAGTATTTTAACATATGCAAACTGATCCATGATCCCTGGTATGCGATAAATAGGCCCAACACCATAGTAGGAGAAACATGCCCATATCATGATGCTTGCACCTCCATGCTTCACTGTCTTCACTGTGTACTGTGGCTTGAATTCAGAGTTTGGGGGTCGTCTCACAAACTGCCTGTGGCCCTTGGACCCAAAAAGAACAATTTTACTCTCATCAGTCCACAAAATGTTCCTCCATTTCTCTTTAGGCCAGTTGATGTGTTCTTTGGCAAATTGTAACCTCTTCTGCACATGCCTTTTTTTTAACAGAGGGACTTTGCGGGGGATTCTTGAAAATAGATTAGCTTCACACAGACGTCTTCTAACTGTCACAGTACTTACAGGTAACTCCAGACTGTCTTTGATCATCCTGGAGGTGATCATTGGCTGAGCCTTTGCCATTCTGGTTATTCTTCTATCCATTTTGATGGTTGTCTTCCGTTTTCTTCCACGTCTCTCTGGTTTTGCTCTCCATTTTAAGGCATTGGAGATCATTTTAGCTGAACAGCCTATCATTTTTTGCACCTCTTTATAGGTTTTCCCCTCTCTAATCAACTTTTTAATCAAAGTACGCTGTTCTTCTGAACAATGTCTTGAACGACCCATTTTCCTCAGCTTTCAAATGCATGTTCAACAAGTGTTGGCTTCATCCTTAAATAGGGGCCACCTGATTCACACCTGTTTCTTCACAAAATTGATGATCTCAGTGATTAAATGCCACACTGCTATTTTTTTGAACACACCCCTTTCAACTAATTCAACTAATTGCCCAATTGCACAGCCTTAAGAGCGTGCATATCATGAATGCTGGGTCTCATTTGTTTTCTGAGAATCTACTGAACCTACTGGTAACTTGTTTGCCACGTAGCAATAAAAAAATATACGAAAAACCTTGATTATTCTGGTTAGTCACATTGTACTGCTATTATTTTGAACAATACTGTATGTTTCAGTTTTTTTTTTTTTTTTTTTTTTTAAGAATTCTCTTCTGCTCAGGAGCCTGCATTTGATCCAAAATACATCAAAAGCAGTAATATTGTGAAACTTTTTTTACAATTTAAAACAAGAGCTTTCTATTAGAATATATTTTAAAACGTAATTTATTTCTGTGATCAAAGCTGTATTTTCAGCATCAATACTCAAGTCTTCAGTGTCATGATCTTCAGAAATAATTATAATAATCCGCTCTAAAAATATTACTCTTATTATTATTATTATTATCATTAGTAATATTTAAAACAGTTGAGTACATACACACACATATATAATTTTTTCAAAGAGAAATTATAGAAATTAATACTTTTATTTAGCAAGGATGCTTTAAATTGATCAAAAGTGATGATAAAGACGGATTTAAAGTTTAGATAAATGCTGTTCTTATGAACTTTCTGATAATCAAAAAAGCCTGAAATATTCTGCTGTTTTCAACATAATAATAAAAAATTCGAAATCACAGGAATAAATTCTATTTTAAAAATATATTCAAATAGAAAGCAGTTAATTTACTAGTAAAAATATTTCACAATATTACTGTGTTTGCTGTTTTTTGGATCAAATAAATTCAGGCTCAGTGAGCAGAAGAGAATTCTTAAAAACATTAAAAAAAAAATCTCACTGTTCAGAAATTTTGACTGGTAGTGTGTCTGTGTATACTTTATACAAATTTTTCTCAAATTAATTATTTTACATTTTATTTTGTGGAAATTTGCAAATAAATAAATAAATGACTTTACCTGAGAGAGATTCTCTCTTCAGCAGATGAACACAGTGATGATGATCTCCAGCTCTCACAATCTCATCAGCGCCCCAGAACTGTGGGTGGACCTGTACTGAAACCTGATGTATTTTCTCTAAAAGTTTCTCAACACATGCAACATGAAGATAGTTATTTGAACGGATCACTTCCTTGTGTGCATCCTTTAGAAACTCCTTCACTCTGATAGATAGATGAATGCAGATGGAATGATGATGAGCAACTTTTTCCAAAGCAACTTCACAACAACAGTCAAACCAACCCTCCAGGGAGTGAACCAAAGGTGACTGGAAAGATTCATGCTAATTATTTTAATAATCTCTAAATTAATTCAGTGTGTAAGGCAAGGCAAGGCAAGTTTATTTATATAGCACATACACAATGTTCATTTAAAGTGCTTTACATAAAAGAAAGTAAAATAATCATGAAAAAAAAAATCACAAAGTAAAATAAACAAAGCAATTCCAATATTTAAAAAAAACATTAATTTAAAATGAATTTAAAACAGTTAAAGATAGAAAACGATTTTACATAAAATACAGTGAATACTTAACATGCAGTGCAATCACTTTGTGCATTGCACAGTGCTCATTTAATAAATGCACAGCTAACAGATGAGTTTTGAGTCTAGATTTAAAAGTGTCTTATGTTTAAGTACATCTGATCTCTTCTGGAAGCTGATTCCAACTGTGGACAGCATAATAACTAAAAGCAGATTCCCCTTGTCTTGTGTGAATCATTGGTATTTCTAACTGACTCGATCTTAATGATCTGAGTGCTCTGTTAGGTTTATATTCCCCAGGAGCCCCAGGACAAATGCAGCTCCCCACTGCTCCGGGTGTGTGTTCACCTCACTTTGGATGGGTTAAAGGCAGATCATGAATTCTGACTATGGGTCACCATACTTGGCTGTATGTCACGTCACTTTCAATGTTCAACATCCTCACACCACCAACAGATCACTTCACAGGAAGAGCCATCACCTTTGGCACCACCTTGTAAGGATTGGGGTCCTAGGGCTTATCCACTGGCTCGCCAATGACAGTTGAGCACTTTAGTCAAATTCAAAATTCAAAATGTAACTTTAATTACAAAATAACCACAAACAACTCCAAGCCTGGTCCTCTCATGTCCTTCACTGTCGTCGTTCCTCTTTTGTATCCTTCCGATCTTCTCCGTGGGAATCAAGACCGGTGAGTGGAGCAGGTGTCACTCATTTCACAATCACTCCACCGGCCTCACTCTCTTCCCACGTTTCTCGGCCCCGCCCCACTCGTCACATACCCTAATCTCCCCTCGCAGGCCGGGGGTAACCACGAGACTGCACTCCAACTACCCTCCCTCCAGGGGGACCTCTCAGGGTGACCTGCGGGAACCTGGGGGTAGGACAGATGAGGCAAGAGAAAAGGAGATGGAAGGATGAGGAGCGACAGAGACGAGAGAGGGGAGAGAGGAGAAAAATAAAATAAAATAAAAATGTGTTCCGGTTCCCAGACACACTGCAGCTCGGCCCTACACCAGCTGTGTGAACTCCCCCGTGGTGCCTGGCAGTGGCACTGGAAAGGCCCTCGGATGATGGCACGACATTTCTCCAGTTTTAGGCAGCCGGCAGGAGTCCCCCGTTCCCTGTTCCTCCCCACTTTTTGGCAGATGGCAGCATGCTCTGGCCCACTGGCGAATGGAGCCGACTCCTCCGCTCCCTCAAGGATGGTAGCCACCCCTCCACATCGCGGGCGGCCGGCAGTGAGCTCGTCTGTCTCCAGCAACTCACTCCAGCCCACCGCCTTGAGCGTGTACGGCGCCAGACTGCTATGCCATGCTCGATGGTGATTCACCCCAGCGGCAAGGGATCTTCGTCAGCGCGTCCCTCCTTCCTCCCGGGTTTCGCACCAGTGTAACAATATACAAACTTCACAGACACGGAAAAAGAGGCGGGAACCAGTGGACATTCAAAATGAAATGACAAAATAATCACAAACAGCGTGACAGCCCCTCGTGGACGACTGTCGTGCACAAATAAAAACCAAACACAAAATAAAGTCCAGGCCTGGTCCTCTCTCGTCCTTCACTGTTGTCATTCCTCTTCCGTGGGACGCGAGACCAGTGAGTGGAGCAGGTGTCGCTCATTTCCCAATCACTCCACTGGCCTCACTCTGTCCCACGACTCTCGGCCCTGCTCCACTCCTCACAGCTACCAAGATCTTTAACGCTGAATTATGCTTGCGATACCGTCTCACTAAATGAGGATTTAAACACATGAAGAACATCTCCAGAACTGCTCTGAGAGTAATTTCATGAGCATTTGACCGTTTAATTTGAGCAAAAGCATCATATCACATGCACAGAACTGTAAAGTTATTCAAAGCAACCCGTCAAAATAAAAGTCCAGTTTTGAAACTCTATTTTTCAGTAGAATCTTCATAGCCTACTACTACTACTAAAATGAAAATGAAAATTAATTTTTTTAAGGATTAATCAAACAAAATTTCTTCCATATTTTAATTTATTAGTAAATCCTCTTTGTTTGCCACAAAGGTTTGCTTCATTGTCAGTAATTAAAAGATAAATTAAATGAATGTTTCATGCCTTGATTTGATAAAAAATAAATTCATGCCTTGATTTGAAAAAAATAAATAAAAATAAAATAAAAAATATATATATATTAAGTTGTTTTAAGCGTGCTAAAACTAAATTTGGTAACAATAAAAATTACGGTTATAAAAAATAAAACATTTCATATGTACTTTTTGTTAAACTTTTATTAAATTGATGTGAAAATGTATAAATTTCATGATTTTAATTCATTAGACATGCTTTATAATTAAGAAACTTGAATGTAATTATTAAAAGGAGTGGAGAAAAAAAAGAATCTAGAAAAATTTAAATGGAAATAGTGGATTTTGTTAATATTGAATTATATGCGTGTTTATATTCATGTGTTTCATTTAATGTAATGTTTATGTGTATAAAGAAAAGCATCTATATGAATTGTGTACTAAATTCCAAGTCGTTTGAAGTCATAAATAGCCTTGTATTGTATAAAAATCTTGCCGAATAAATGTACAGTAGCACTACATCAAAACAGTTGAATATGTATTTAAATTTATTTGGTCAGTATAATTAAAGTATTATCTTCATTTCAAATAAAAGAGGAGAGCAACATTCTCTTGCAACATACAGTGGAAGCAAGTCAAAGGCGACTGATTCTGGTAAAAATCACTGAATCATAAACAAATCAGTGCATAAGTACAACTGTATACGGTGAATATTATTATATTCGAGTCAAATAAATGAATTTCTCATGTTCATTACAGTTACATGTACCTATCTCTACTGTGTGCTGTATTAATATTGTACTCAAATAATAGGATTGTTGTTAGCAAATTCAAAAATGTCTGCCGTAATAATAATAAAAAGTCCTATTTGTTTCAATCTACACAAAAACTATGTTCCGAACCCCAGCGAGCTGCGTATCTAGCATTTAAGACATCTTAATAAAGATGCTACCTTCAAGATACTTTCATTTGGTCAAAATCTTAAAGGCATTCCCATAATGCATTGCAAACTCTATTGGAATCGATTGTCTTCTGTGTGTACCACTATTTGTAAGATGAGTTGTGGCTTAACAAAATGAGTCTAATCCAAGTTCAACCAAAAATGACAATTCTATCACTTACTCATTCTCTTTCTTCAACTGAGCACAACAACAAACAGTGATTGGTACCCACTGACTTCCATAAATATTACTATGGAAGTCAATGGCTACCGTCAACTATTTGATTACAAACCTTCTTTAAATATCTTTTGTGTGTGTGTGTGTGTGTGTGTGTGTGTGTTTTCAGCAGGTGAAAGGAATTCATACCGGTTCGGATCAACTTGAGTGTGAGTAAATTACAGAATTGTAATTTTTAGGTGAACTGTCCCTTTAAGAGACAGCAAAGGCAGCTCACTAAACTTTGGAACAAAGTCAAAGCGTGTCCTGTGTAGATTAGGTAAAGTTGTATGCATCTTTTTAGTCTATTGAAGCTGGGAGCTGATCTGGGGTCAGAGGTCGTGAATGATGAGCGCTGCAGTGCTGTATTAACACTGATCCGAAGTTAGTGCATTAGGCAATGATCTTTACATTCAATAATGTCATTTAGCGAAGTGAATAGGAAGCACTGCTTAAAAATCAATGTGAAGGAAATCCTCCTTTTAAGAATATTTGAATGCATTTTGTTTTAAATGAAAAGATGCTTTCTATGCACAGCATTGCTTGTTATAAAGACGAGATTAATTCAGATTCGATCCTGTTTCTTAATGCACATTCCTGGTCCTTCAACAGCACATATCATTCTGAACTAACAAATATTTAACTTCTTTATCCTTCGTCAAAATGTCATCCAGGGCTTAAAGTACTCATCCTACATTTTTATTCTTGTCAAATACCCTGCTTCTTTCAGTAATGCATCATATTATGCAAGTAAAATGAATTGTGAGCCAAGTTTCAAGTTTACTTTAATTCCAATGCCTTCATGCACCAGCCATCATGTCAGTGTCAATCTTCTCATCTTCTGCTCTTCATCCCATCATCATCATCATCATCCTCTTTCTCCGTCACTGTATTCCCACCAGTTCAGTGATGGGTGGCGCAAACACCATCAGCTCCTGATATTTGTGGAAGAACAGACGCAGACGGGAGACATAACCGTCCTCCAGATACGGCAACTTCTTCTCCTTCAGATACCGAGACACTATAGGCTTCACCTGAGACGATTAACACATGCATATCCATTATTAACATTCATTTACTAGTAGATATATTAATTTGGCATATCTTTATCAATTTGCTTATTATTTAAAATTATTTTTGTTTGAATAATGTTGATTCATTAATTTATTCATTTTTGTGAATTGTATTGTTAATATTAATACTATATTTATCCTGCATTTCAATTTAAATTATTTTAATATTTTAAATAATCTTTTTACATTAAAGTAATTTTTACTTATACATATTTATTACACATATTATTACACATATTAGATTATTTTAATTAATCTAGATTAATATTAGTTCATTAATATATTCATTTTTGATAATCATAATGCTACTTGATTTGTTAATGCTGCATGTTAATTTTATTGAAACAAATGCAATGATTTATTGTTTTAAATGATTATACTTTTTTCCCTTTTTTATTCTGCATTTTAATCTAAATATTAAGTTATCAATAACGTGTAAATTAAACAGATTTTTTACTTGCATATATATATATATACATATATATATATATATATATATATATATATATATATATATATATATATATATATATATATATATATATATATATATATATATATATATATATATATAAAGACATGTCCTTATCCATTAATTTTAATTAATCTTGTTTGACTAATGTTGAAGTTATTAATTTAATTATTTCTTTTGTGAGTTCTATTTATACTTAATATGTTAAGGTTGCATTTTAAGTTAATTTAATAAATTATTTACAATTATTTTAAATATTCAATTATTTACATTATTTAAAAATGTAATATTGTATATGTAATATATTATTTATATTATATAAATAAATATACATTTTATATACTATTATAATTATATCTTATAAATGATTAATTTAAATAACTTATTACATGTTCCCTATGTCTTGCCTGGACTTTTATGTTGAAGTGTTTCCTGTGCCTTGTTTGTAGTCTGTTTGTTTATTGGTTCCTCTTGATTTTTGTCAGGTGTGTCTTATCTCTTTAAGCTGTAAATATATATCCCTTGTGTTTCCACTTGTCCTGCCTGCACATTGCATTATTAAATTAAAATGCAGCATAAACATTTATAAAAATATAAATATTAAATATTAAATAATAAATTAATCAAAAACAATTAAAATAAGTTAATTTATAAATGTAATATTTTTTTTTCTTTTTTTATACATATACTGCAGTTTGAGAAACACTTTGTTCCATGTGAATAGAAGCTGTGGCTGTCAGTATGAACCTTCAGGCACATGTTGTCAGACAGGAATGGGAAGAGGTGATGCTCCACGTGGCAGCTGATGAGGGAATGGCCGAAGGTCCAGTCCAGCAGTGGGTTTCGGGGAAGGTTCAGGACTCCGTGTGTCATCTGGAAGATGCGTTTGGGACGCTGAGAGGCAGAAAACATTGCCAGGCCGATGTGCTGCATAAGGGGAAACACAGAAACCAAACATGTTCAGGGCTCAAAAAGATCCTACTGACACCACAGGAGCCCAAACTAGACAAAACTGATGTAAACACACAAGACAATAGCACATCCAAGCATTTATCACACACACATACTGTAACACACTGCAACTATGAACAGAGCTACACAGCATTCACTCCTAAACAAAGGTCTCACACATCGCTGTGGGTCTCAGAGCCGACGGCTGCCCTTTAAACCAAACCAAAATACCTCAGAGGATCAGCACAATACAAGAGTACATTCTCCCTTAGCTCTGCCTGGGAAAATCATGCGTGAATTGTTCTCCGCCGTTTTATGTTTTTCTACAAACGAACCCTGTGAACCTCCGCGAGCAGCAGAGGAGAACAAAGCCGCATTGAGCAGGTCTCGCGGGAAACGATGGAGAGACACACACAGACAGGGATGGATTGATGCAGACTGAATAGCTTCGAACGTTCACACTCAGAATGATTACTCTTATGAGCCTTAGAGAGACGACAGAATAATGTAGTTCTGAAGTGTTACTGTACGGCCAGAGAGTTTGTTAGTGGACTGTGTGGTGCTCTGTTAAAAGTCAGGATCAATGCAATACTAACAGTCTTTTAACTATCACCACTGTACCTTAACTTAACAGTTTTTATATTTTCTGTAGACAAGCAGTGTAAATATGAGCAACCATAGCATGCAAAACCAACTGTTTTTATGTTTAGTGAAAAGTGGAATAGATCCTTTAGTTTATATTTTCCGAGCATGCAAAAAACACTATAACAGTCAAAAAACTACTATATTTACAATACTTTATATTTTCTGATAATTCAAAAAAAAAAAAAAAAAAAAAAAAAAAAAAAAAAAAGTAATGCAAAGCCAATTGGAATTATTTATTCTTAGATTTTCTGAAGATGTCATATAAACAATTTAGTTTTCACTTTCTGAACATGCACAAATTACTAATTAATTTTCTAAAGATAAGTAGTGTAAATGTATATTTTCTGATCATGCAAACAACTGTTTTATATTTTCTGACGATAAGTAGTGTAAATAATTACTTTTATATTTTTAGAGCATGTAAAAACAACTACAGCATGTAAAAGACCAATATTTTCATATGTATATCAAGTGATATTCTCGATTTAATTTTCTGAGCATGCAAAAACAACTACAGATTTCTGCTTATAAGTGGTATAAAATATATAATTTATATTTACTGAGAAAGTCAAAACAGCCATAGACTACTAAATTTTTTATATAATTGGTGTAAATAATTTAATTAAATTTTCTGAGCATGCAAAAACAACTGAACATACAAAAACAGTTGTGCTAGTGTTGTGTGACACAATTGTCTAAAGCAATTGTAGAAAGCATGCAATTCCAAAAAAATATCAAAATCAGGTGCACAACCAAAAAACATATATCATAGTCATATATTAAAATGCATCTAGCATTTTTCTATGATGTATATCTCACCTGAAATATGTTAACGTGTATGTACGGCAGGGAGAACATGGCTCTGCACAGAAGCATGACCACCAGAGCAGAGCTGCATGAGAGTCCTGACACACACCTGAGCAGGTAATACTGAGAGAAAAACCCCAGACACACACACAGGACGGTGCGCACAATCTGGAACGGAGACTGACCCTTCAGCTGACCTGAAACACATGAGAGAATATGTTTCACTGATGATGAAGCTAGTATCAGCGAATACACTCAACAGTCAAATGTAAATTTATGTAAATGTACATCAGCTCAGAGCTAAATGAACTCGGTTGATGTGGTGTCCAAAGCAAAAAAAGGGCCTCACCGATGGCAACGATGGGTGTGATGATGGGGACGGCCAGCGGCGCGATGAACAGGTAGATGGATCGAGGAAGGAAGGGGATTTTCCAGGTGCTGGAGTCTCCCAGACCGATGACATTAGTGTGAGCGTGATGCATCTTGACGTGAGCATGAACACCGGCCCGCGCTGAGAACGAGCCGCACACCTGAGAAACACCAGAGAGGAGCAGCAGTCATACGATGCATGCAGGGGTACAAAAGACACCGCATTTCATCAACATCTACCCTCATTTGAGAGTTTGTGGATTTTGAAGCATTTAAAACAAAGAAAAGATGATGTAAAATAGAGAACTGTGAACTCATTCAACTGTAAGTACCAGACTCTTTGTACAGACGGTCAAATGTTCCTGCTTCCACTGAAGCTCAAGCTGATCTTTAGATCTTTTTTTAATTTAAATATTCAATCATTGAATTAAAATACTAATTAAATTATTTTTAATATTTATATTATTAAATATTTAGATTTTAATATTTACATTACATGATTTACTATATATATATATATATATCTATATATATAGTGACATCTTTATCAATAAATATCTTTTGCAATTGAATATAATTAAAGTGGCATTAAAATAATTAAAAAATAATAAATATTGAACATTTTAAATAGTAAATAGCAAAACAGTGAAAAGTAAACAAATTAAAATATTTAATAATGTAAATGATTTAATGGGAAATTAAATATAGGTCAGATGTTCTTGCTTTTTGCAAGATGCTTTTTTCATTCATAGCTCCAGCACTGTTGTCGTTAAAGCATTAAAGATAATTTAAGATATACAAAGAAAATCCAATTAATTTGACTGAAACTGTTGTGCTAACATAATTTGCAATAAAAACTGCTTATACAATTATAAAGTTGAATAACTCTTTGGGGGCCCACTGTGTTTGTGTGTTCAGACTGTTACCATAGAATATGATCAACAATATGACTCTTGCATTCTTGAGAGGATGGAAACTGTAAATGAACCTCAATCCTCTTTATCCATGAAGTTAATTAATGAAGACTTTATCAGCTAAATTCTTTCCATTGCATTTTCATATTACAGAGAGAATGCTGTGAAACACACTCTGCTTTAAACATCAGTACAAAAACTCCTGATGACCCAAAACACATGGAATTAAAGTAAAAATGGAGACTAAAATTAAATTAATGTAAAAATGGAAAGTACTGTGGCAGTATCAAGACTCAGAAATGGCAAAACCATGGTTCTTTTGGTGCTTTTTCATGTAATAAGTATATTATTTTACTACTTTGTAACAATAGATTTGCAATGTTTAATGATTTCACATCGCCAGCAAATCTCACTTCGATGAAGAAGACGGCCCAGAAGTCGGTCCAGGCCGGAGACTCGCTGAGCGCGCCGTGACTGGACAGATGTGTCCCTTTAACGGTGATGACAGCGTGAGCAATGCCCATTATCAGCAGACCCAACAGGAAATACAGCGGCTGAGACGAACCCAACAACAGGAACCCTGCAAACACAAGAACATCAGTGTAACAGCGCAGGGACATCTACATGACATTTATGATCCATAATCAAAGCTATGACACAAAATGCTTGCTTTATGTATTAACAGGTTTAGAAATGAGTTGAGAAAACACTATAAAAAATTGAGGTAGAAATGATTTTTAGTCAGAAATTGCTAAATTTCACAATTAATTACAGATAAATATCAAGTAGCACATTGAATGAAACTGAAATTTTGATGTAGAAAGACTGAAGTAGTTTTTTCTTGTAAAGCATGCTCCAGTAAACTTTTACATTAAAGGGACGTTTATATGACAACGATGGTACTAAAAAGGCCAGTTGATGGTGATGTCACTTTGTAAAAAAAATATAAAGTATTTTTAAAATTTACGTTTTCAGAGATTACATGGAGATGATAACGGATGATAACAAAGTGTACGTTTTTAAAAGAAAACGTGCACTTTGAAACCCATTTTCAAAACACACATACAGTTTTAAAAACATTTTAGTTGAAAAGTGTGTCGCATAAACGCCCCCTAAAGGTAGATTTGATATTTCTTAAATAAAGTAAAAGTTTTGCATTCATTGAATATTTTTCACAGTGAATACAGTGAATTTTGGCATCTGCTAAGTAAATACATGTAAGTCACTTTGAATTCATGTTTCATTTGGTGTCTTTTTAAAACTAAATGAGGTATTTTGATGGAAATGTCTGGAGAACAATACTTCCATACGGGGAAAGTTTGAGTGTGATTATCTGATTGTTTAGCTGTTTAATCAGCCCATGGTTATATTTAATGTAATGCTTTTGAGTATCATAATGTATTATTCGTGATGTCTGATATAGTTTGGTGATACAGTAAACTACTTTCTCTCATGGGAAACAATAAAAGTAAGCTTAAACTTAACAAGCAACTAGTACTATAATCACATAATTATATAAAAACATATTAAAACAAAGTATCTGTAGTTCATGCCTTTTTAAAATATCTAGGTGTCATTTGTTTAGCTTTTTTTGCGCTCTTAAATATTTCTTTCATCCAAAGACTGGAGAAAATGCTACACAATTTCAAAAAGATGATGCTAAGTATTAAATGATGCTATGTCCTGTTGTTTTGGCGAGTGCAATACAGCACGAAATTATATATTTTTTCGAATTATTTAGCAGTTTTGACCTCCATCACTGGCTTCTCTCTGAAAGACGAGTCAGTGGCGTGAGTGCTGCAGGAAACTGGATCCGCCCAATGGGAGGGAAGCTCTCAGATCGAACCGGTCGCCATGACAACCACCCCCATAGGAGCCTTGGTAATTTGGATATTAAAGGGATAGTTCACTAAGAAATTAAGATTCTGGCATCATTTACTCACTTGTTCCAAACCTGTGTGATGTTCTTTATTCTATTGAATGGTAAAAAAAAAAAAAAAAAAAAAAATGATATTATTAAGATTGTTGTAAACCAAACAGTTTCTGATGGGGGAGTTTCAGCAACTGTCTGGCCTTCATTCTTTTGTTTTTAGCAGAAGAAATAAATTCCTAAAGGTTTGAAACAAGTGACTAAATATGACATCTTTTTTTTGGATGAACTGTCCCTTTAACTGTAGCCGTGTCTGAAAGCTTAAAAAGCTTTACTATATACAGAAGCTGATTTGTATGGATTGAAAGTCAAAGAACATTTGGCACAAAACTGAAGTTGTTGTTTTTTTTGCGTCAGTGTTAAAGCAAAGTTTCACCCAATAACCGGCTGACACACAGTCACACCCCTGGACTGCGTGACTTAATAAGTCAACAATTTGTTTAAATGCACATTATCCAAAACTCTCCATTAGTACATTACACACCTTTACACACTCATACAGACTGAAGTACACACAAGTATGTGTTGGAATGAAAACACTCACAACTTAAATCAAAATGCTAATATTTTCTAGCTAAAGCAAGTTTCAAATTTGTATTCAGTTGTTAATAGTAATTTCCGCACACACATAAACGTTTATGTTGCCTATATCATTAATAAATAAATATATCAATATAAAATATTATGCAAAACAGATTATTGGATTTTTTATTTAATTTCTTTTTTTGTTGTTGTTGTTGCTAGAAAATACTACTTCAGTATTTCTACTTAAATACTTTACATTTCTTTTCATTATTTGTAAATTTATGCATGTAAACTATTTCAAAAATGTTTCACCCCAGACATGAATGAAAAAATAAAGGAAATTAAATTGGAATTATATTTTAAAGCCTTATATATGTATGTGTGTGTGTGTGTGTGTGTGTGTGTATTATACACTAATGAAAATTGTAAAAAGATAATGTGGGTAATTTGAATTTAAAATGTAAGCTACACAACAGACTCGAAGTAGGAGTTATTTTGAGTATATTTGATTTGTTTCGAGATTCTCCCAAAGAGACTGTGTCTAGTCAGTTTTTTTGTGTCGATAATGAAACAGTGGTCAAAGTGAGTGTACCTGCCGGTAAACTGATGAAGGCTGCGGTGAGGATGCTGCAGTCTATTCCTCTCCTCTCCCACCAGCTGCTCTCTCTCACACTCTTCTGCACCAGGCGCGTGAGCTCCATCATCAGCGTCTCGCGCTCCGCGTCCGCGTGCGGCTTCCCCTGCGCTCCGTCCCCGTGTCCTTCACCATCCCGGGACGCGGGATCTCTCCACTCCTCAGAAATGTTCTGCATGCTGGCGCTAGAGTTCAGAGACGCATGGCGCACGCTCGCACTCTCCGTCCGGTCCGGGGAACAAGAGTGAGGGACTTTAGTGCTGACTGCGCTAAAAACGCGCTCACTCGGTCTTTCTCGTTCCCACGGCGACGCCTTTGGCAGGAGTGTCCTCAATGCTGCAAGAGCCCTGCGTCATCTCCTACAAGAACAACACACACACACACACACAGCTATAAATTAATTTTAAAACCAGAAAAAGTAATGGTTGCATCCAATTAAACAATTTTACGCAAAACTACTGCTTAAATTGAACAAATTTATGACAAATAATAATAATAATTTACACAGGAATTCTGCTATTTCTGTGTAAACAAATAAACAAAAACCTGTCAAATCACTCAAACAATTTATGTATGAATGATTTATACAGAAATTTGTTCAGGATGATTTAATTAACAATTGACAGATATTTGACTATTTATTTTACTTACACAGAAATTCAGCAAATGTTATGGTTTTCAGGAAAAAGAAGTGTTGCAAATTTGATAAAGCTGTTTGACAAAAGTTTAATTTTTGTATATTATTTATATAAATGAAAGATGGCGATTGACACAAATGGAAATGATCTAAAACAATCGATCAAATCACAAAATCATGCAACAATGTATGTAAAAACTATTTACACAAAAAATCTCATCTTTCTTGCTCCAACAAAGATGCCCTTGGTCCACAGTGCAGCGAGGGCCCATGTGGTGTCTTGAATTGCAAGAACAACACATTAAAATCTCTCTCACACACACACACACACACACACTCCCCCCCCCCCTCTCTTTCTCCTCATACAGCTAGAATACATTTACTTTCTCTCTCAGCTGCTGACTCACCCGTGTATTCAGCAAACCCTGTTCTCCTTCCATTCTCTCCCTCTTTTAATCTACTTGGCAGAAGACAATAGAAACATTGCAGCAAAAGAATGAAGTGTCAGAGAGAAAAAAAAGGACTGAGCAATTCTATACAGCACAAAGGCTATTTAACATAACAATAAACTTCAAATAACTCAAACACAGGTCAGTGATAATGACTAGTTTATTAAATTGACATTTTAAAACAGCTACCCACAATTTGTCACTGAAAACACTGGCATTTGGCTACCCTGAAAACATGTGAGTCTTGGGTCATATTTAAGCCTCAAATACAAAGAAAAAATATAAATTTTTAAATGTAATTTTTTTTTTTTTTTTGATTTTAGGGTGAGATATGAGCTGACATCAAGGTCAAGGACAATCGTAAAATATAAAGACATTATTTAAAAGAAGAGGAAAAGAGGAAAGAGCACAGAATGGAAAACAAAACACTGTGATTCATGAAGGATAATACAAAACAGAAGTAATACAAGAACAAATTTCTCATAAATAATTAAGAGTCGTTTTAAGAATGATTTACACAGAAATGTTTGTATTTAAAATATTTCTCTACAATTTACATAAGAAAATGTTTTACACTTTCTTTATTGAAAATATCTTAAAATTGACTTAATGACTTAAAAAAAAATTACATTGACATTTTTTAAATACTGTAAAGAGTATAAATGAGCTATGACACAGGAGCAAATAAAGCATTACACTTGTATTCAGACAGATATATAATGTCATGTATTCAGTACATGCAAGAAAGGCTAGCCGTGCGTAGCTGAACTGTGTGGAGATGGAGTGTGATGGATAGACAGATAAAGTAACAAGAGTTATATCAGCTTTCAGCAGGTCAGCCTCTACACCCATAAATGAACAGACACCCAGAACAAACATCTCACCCACTGAGCAAGAGGCTTCGACACACACACACACACACACACACACACACACACACACACACACACACACACACACACACACACACACGCACACACACACACACAGACACAGACACAGACACACACACACACAGACACACACACACACAGACACACACACACACACTCCTAGCACCTCTTAGCTGGAGCCAGTCAACATACAATCATCAGAATTCAAAAGATGAAAACTGTAAATTGTCTACTTTTTACATGAGTGAAATGTCTTTTGGCTGGACATTGATGTCCAAAGCTCCATATTTACAATTATGAACAAGAAAAGACTGAATAATTCTTAAATGCAAAATTAATAAAAAAAAAAACAATGTTAATCTTCAATAATGTGGTACACTAAAGCTCTGATTATATAGATTTTTTGATCCACTAGAAAATCCGTCAGATTCAAGCTGAGATGCCATGTGACCAGGCTTTGTTTCTTGGTCTGAATGTTTGGGGTTGAAAATTGCTGTGAAGATGAACATTTCACTACAAATTACTCGAATTACCTTTGTCCAAAATAAAAAATAAGAGTGCATTAGGAACCAGAATATATTTGATGAACCACAAGATAGTAAATAGAAGGTCAAATTAAAAGTTTGTGTGAATTTAACCTCCAAACTGCAAGGGCATTCATAACCGAAAACCATTGGCATGCAGAATTCATTTTGCAAGCAGAACATCTTTGTTCACTGTTTTGCTGGCTGGAAAGGGATGTGTTCCACTGAAGAGCTGCAGTTTCACGGTTTTCTCAAGCACAGACACCCACAAAGGCTTTGTTCAAAATGTAGGTATAGACAGAATTAAAAAAAAAAAGTGAATTGCACTGTGCAACCTGTTTTACTTCCACAGTGTCATGCATTTCAAAGTGAAACAACATTTATTTAGGAAAACAAGTTTGGTGGGACTTGATTTTATCAATCTGCTATTAACTGGACTGGTTTAAAAGTGAAATTCCAAAATGAATTTAAAATGAATGAGAGTTTAATAAAACAATGTGCACGTAACTATTTGTCAGTTATTGAACAGCCTGCACAGTTGTCAGCAGAAAAGCAAAGCCCCTTCACAGAAAGAGCAAATTACTGTATTTTGGGTTTATATTAAGGAACGCATATTCATTCACAAATAACTATTTCCTTAAATTACCATTTGCTGCTTATTGATAGCAAGCAAGGTAGTTGTTTCAGTAATGATGTTTAGGTATTAGGTAGAGTCATGGGTAATATGTGCTCTAAAAGTACTAATAAATAGCTAGTACGAATGCTAATAAGCAACTAGTTAATAATGAATAATGTTTCCTTATCTAAAGTTTTACCGAGAAAAAAAAAAAAAAGAAAAAAAAAAAGCCAAATCATAGATATTTTTTTAAATATCAAGAACATATGCCTGTATAATGTCGCTAAATTATTATTTTGATAATGTAAACATACTTTAAGACTGGGGATGAACATTTAGTAAACAATACAATTATATTTTTTCATAATTACAATTTTGGCCAAATTCCCTGGCAGCATTGCATGTATGCTTTACAGAGAAAGCAATCTTAGAATGTAACAAGCTCAGAGAAAAAGATACATCCAGGTGACAGAAATACTGGAAGACTTGTCCATTCATGGACTCTGCATGAATTACTATCTGTGTGGCATTGTTGAGTTTCTGCCTATGTAAACACAAGGATGCAGTTACATCCCAAACAGCCGCTTATGCAGGCAGCAAGAAAGTACACTAGGTTTTTGAACAGTCAGTAACAGACATACACATACTCTACAACATTGTGTCCTTCATGCCATCAGCATCGTCCAGAGCATTGTTGTGTCTACTGCATGCATCAATTAGTTTTTTGCGAGGTCCGAGTGGGATATGGATGCTAATGAGGTCTTGCTCAGAACACAACAGCAACGCCTCCAGGTCCATCTGCTCTCTATGGAAAATTGAAAGGAAGTCACTCAGTCCCTGAGATGCCAGGAATACTTCTAAAGGACCCGACGATGACTGAAGCTCGTCATCCTCCTCCTCCAAACCCAGGTCTCCTTCCTCCCATGGCAAATCCTACAGGATGCCGCCACATGAGAAAAATTAACAATTATCATAAAGTCACTCTTCCAGAGCTAGATGCAGTGTCTTCTCATAAACTGGTTAGATCAACAGATTCACACTGATTCAGATTGGCACATTTACATCAATTCAGATCAACATTTCTATAACTTACTGTACACTAAATGGCCAAAAGTATCTGGACACTCTGGACACTATATTTATTACTAAAAAGTGCATGAAGTCAAGCATGAAGTCATGCAATTTTCATGGACAACCATTTGTACTAAAATAGAACCCTTTTTGTTCCAGTATGATGTCCCTGTGCACAAAGGTCAATAAATAAATTATTTATTGGTGTGGAAGAACTTCAATGGCCTTCACAATTCCCCTGTCGTAACCCCACTGAACACATTGGGAATTAATTGGAAACACAGACTGTAACCCTGACGGCATGGTCCAGTGCCAGACCACATCTAATTGGGAGCAATTTCCTGCAGTCATGTTCCAAAATCTAGTGGAAAACCTTCCCAGAAGATTGGAAGCTTGGACCAACTCCCTATTAATGCCCTTGGTACTGAAATTAAATGATTCTTTGGGTATCCACGTTTGGCCATTTAGTGCAGGCGTGGGCAACTACACTCCAGGAGGGTGATCGTTCTGCAGAGTTCAACTCTATCCCTAATCTAACACACCTGCCTATGCTTTTCTAGGAAACCTGAAGACTCTTTGGATAGAGGTAAACACTGCAGGACAGTGATTCTCCAGGACAGGAGTTGCCCAGCCTTGATCTGCTGAAAGTTCAAGAAAGCCAATAGTAAGAGTCTAGTCCAGAGGTAGCCAACTCACTCCTGGAGGGCCATCCTGGAGAATGTGGCCCCAACCTGAATCAATCAACTGAAGACCTTGGGAACTTAGCCATCTTAAAACTAATCAGATGAAGCTAGCACCTAATGATTCAGAAAGGAAATTGATAGGAACAAGTGGAATCCATATGGTATCTGCTGATTTTTGTTTGTACCTGCAAGTTCTTCTCTTGAAGACTCAATGAGCTGCCTAAGCTGACCTCATCAAGACTGGGTGATCGCAGCGGCAATCTCCCCCGTAAGCGGACATTCGGGGCTCGTCCCACTGGTTCACTCCCCACCACACTGCCCTCATTCCGTCCCATTTGGAACAACCCATCCGTTACATAATTCCGACGGAATACCATGGTACCGAGTCCTGGGCGGTTGAACAAAGAGTCCCGACCAGAGTCTGTACTTATTTCGGAGTATGCAGCATCATACAGTCCTGGATCACTGAGAGCCCGGGAAACAGTGTCTACCTCATCATCATCATCAGGCCTGATGTCCTGTTTACCAGAAAACATGTTACGGATGTTGAGCCGAGGGCTGGACTGCTGGCGTCGGTCGACGTACGTTCCCTGCTTCAAGAACATGACGTCATTGCCCAACTGAAGACCAGAGAGCGAGCGAACACTCTTTCGCCCATCTTCAGATATCTTGAACGTTCCATCACCTTGCTTCTTCTTCTCAAGTCGCCGCTGAATCTTGGTCCGGCCTCTTGTTGTGGACTGAAGAGTTGCCTGTAAAGAGAAGTTTATCATTGTCATACTTCAAACAAATAGGGTTTCCCACACATCTAGAAACCCTATTTGAAGACTGACTACTGTTAGTGAACTAGCTACTCTTATGCTACTCTAACAAGGAAGCACGTTTTAATTTAGCAAATGCTTTCCAACATCCCAGCACCCTGGGGCTTTGCAAAATTGTCAATAAAGACAGTCACCTACCCTGAACTCCTAAAAACTTACTAAAGTACTACATTCTTATTCAGGGTTGTCCAATCCTGGAGGGCCAATGTCCTGAAACACACTTGCCAAGAAGTTTCTAGCAATCAAGAAGAACTTGATTAGCTGGTTCAAGTGTGTTTATGAAGATTGGAGCTCCGCAGGATAGTGACCTTCCAGGAATAGGTACTTGCTTGTCTATACTGACTTAATGGTTAAGTCCATGAAGCAAAGGTTTTATGTTGAGTGTTGTCAGTTCTATGCCCTTTAGTACCCATGTGAAGCTCAGGCACAGTACCTGTGAGTATGTCATGTTGGAGTCGATGGTGTTGAACTGAGGGATCCTTCGGCTCAGGGTGCTGCTGAAACTGCTGTAACTCATCGTATCTGACGTGTCCATTGCAGCACTCTCTCTCAAGAAATGCTTCTCCATGCGTTCGTGATGCCTACGCTGGAGCTTTTCGCAGTTCTTAATGCGTTTCTCTGCATTACGGAAGGCACGATCCTTTAATTTGCTCACCACTTTGGGGTTGATGGTGATCTGTTTGGCGGCGATAGTGTCCAGATATCGCACACAGTCCATGTGGCTCCTAGAGGCCGCCATGTCCAGTGGCGTGTGGTAGTCATTGTCCAAGCACCACACATTGGCACCAAATGACACCAAAAAGGACAGACAGTTGAGATGGCCATTAGCTGCTGCCAGGTGAAGAGGAGTGTTTCCCCAAATATCACATTTATCTGGATCTCCTCTGTGGAACAAAAGCAACAACAGCGGATCAGTTACATCTAATTTACATTGTTACATGGTCAAAATTATTGGTCGATGGACAAGGGTTTGTCAGTGACTGATACCAGTAATGATATTAAGGGAGCAAGGGTGGCTAATGGCCAATATATAATACAAATTAATTTTGAAAAATTAGATGTTGCCAACATATTTATGCAAAACGCTTTTTTGGCCAATGCCGATGTGCTCAAAATAGCTGATTAATTGGCCTTGCCAATTCACTGATCAATAATTAGTGAAAATATAGGGTGTGTGAATCCATGTATGTGCTCATGTGCATGTCGGAGCATGCATTCATGTTCTGTTGTTTGGCAAGGTGTTGATCTGAATACGTAACATGATGCTTTGGAGCTCTACTTACCCACTGTACCACACATGTACACACACATTATGCAAACTGCTATTGTGGCTTACCTCTCGATGTCATTAAAAACTGTGCACCATTTAATGCATTCATCATCTTCAATGAAAGAGACCTGTTGTATTCATTACCAACCATACGGTTACAGTCAATTCATTTCATTAGTTCTTGAGGCTCTATGTTGACAATTGCAAAAGTGCAAAAACCCATTTACTGTAATTTATTGTACAGCATATTAACCAGTCATCATGGTGTCAAGATTATGTATGTTTGCTATGGCCCATCAACAAACCGAAGTGCAACAGACCTTAATACAAATGCATTGAAAAGATGCTGTGTATATACTCTGCATTTTTAATACACTTCCTGCTCTCAATAAGGTCCTCTTTTAGTCTCAAAATCTAATATCTACACAGGTAAACATGGCAACCATCCTTATCAGAGACCAGCAGAAGCTACCAAAATGATGGTTAAAATACTACAGAGAGCAAAAACGTGAAATCCCGAGGTGTTTAATGGTGCTGACAATCAAGTTAACAAAATGCCAACAGCCAAGGAAACAGGCAGGCGCAAGAGGAATAGCCCTAATTCATCATGTTGACCTTTCACTGTGAACATTACCATCTTTCTCTCTGTCTGGCCATGTGTAAAATTCCTTTCCATTAATGGGAATGCAGCCCTGGACTCTCTTTAGAGACTCTCAGCAGTAAAAAGTTTTGCTCATTAGAAATGTAGCACAACACTTAGTGTCTGTGCTCTAGACACAGTGGAGCCGTGATGCTCAAAAGGGTGATGCTAAGTCTGTTTGTCACCCCCATTATAGATTGTTCCTAGTAGTGGTAAAGCAAAATAATTATGCTCTCAGCTACCAAGAATAGTGCATTACTCAGCTCTTTAAAAACACACACACACCCACACATATATAGCCATATAAGCCACAACATACATATATATAGCTACAGAATAACTTAACTTGGCGTTACATAGTAGCTCTCCTCTCCAAACTCCATTAATTATCTAAAGCCCATGTTTCATAATCCATAATTCAAAACCAACCCCTGATGGATAAAATCAAGTTCCTGCCATACATTTTTCTTGCTGAATATTTAGTTTTACTCAGAAATAGGCTGGAAATAAACAACATGTGTTAAGTTAAACATGACTTAAAAATACAAACCCATTCCGTGAGTGATTTGGAAAATATATGGAAAGGCAAAAAAAAAAAAAAAAAAAAAAAACAAGAAAAAAAAAAAAATCAGTCAATTCTATGACATCCAAATAAAAGCTATAAAAACTATGAAAAAAAAAAAAAACAAAAAAATTGATCCTCCCACCTAAACACAAATTTTGTGAATCATGAACTCTAAACACTAGCTGAGTTATGACTCAAATTGCAGTCGGCTCTCTTTGTGAACATGTTTCAGTAACAGATCTGGTTCAGTCAGAGATCTGGAGGGACCGATGCAGAACACTAATTAGAGAACAGTGAAGGTGTTCACAGAGCAGAACATTTAGCTTCCATTATTAACCTGCTCAGGAGATAAGAGGCAGGTTATTTAGATCTAATTACCCAATGACTTAATAAACAATACAACACTAGTGCTCTCTCCTGAAGCCAGTTCTAGAAGAAGAATAGAAAACTGAGCCATTATTCATATTCCCTCATGATTCAAACACATTTGATGATATTTTCAAAAGAGCACAAAATTATAGAATTGTGATGCAGTTTTTTTAATATGTAAAATAAAATTAACAGCAAATAATCTTGGACAACATGAGAGTGATAAACAAAATGACAACGTTCAGCTAGATTGAGCTGAATGCTTCAGATATCCATGACATAGCAGATTATTACAGCATGCCTTCATCTGTAACTCCTCTATATGCAGAGTTTTTATATTATTATTTAATATAGGCCTTATACTTTTAAGCAGTAATAACAGTTGCAACAGAAAGGCATCACTCAAGATAAAATTGCACTGTTCTCCTGGGTGACCTTTATTTTAATTAGGCTAGCCCAGGACAGTAAATATGCAAATAAAACAATCCAGATATCCATCAGTGAGAGCGGCTGGGTGGAGGGCTAAATTATCTCAATGCAGATGTGATCTGATACAGGAGAACACAGAACTGCCATCATGTTAATGAAACTGTATGCCAAAACATTACATGAACTGAGAAGCGTTGTAGATCACATTAACCATTTAAAAAATGTTTAAACTTAAAATTATATGTTTCAAGTAGAACCAAATAATAATTTAAATGCATTAAAAACTAATAAATAAAAGCAATGTTCATATGCTAAGATTTTCAGATTGTACATTGCCAGCAAAATATATAATGCATTTCTATAAATGTGTTTTTGGTGGAGTCTTGGTTCTTGTTACTATACTATGTATTTCTTAAAAGAACATTTCTTTTAAGAAGAATTTCAATAACAACCGCCTTCTAGCCTTTGACTTAATAAATAAATAATATTATTATTATGTAATTTGGTGTCTGGAAATTTATTTGTAAGTATTGTTTTAGAGAATAAATACATTAATAATTATTTACAAAAAATATATAAATATATTCTACATAAATAATTGACGCATCACTCACCCTCGCGCCACCAGCAGTCTGAGCGCGTCCAGGTTGCCGTGGTGCGCGGCCCAGAGCGTCGGCGTCATGCCATCCTCATCCGGCGCGTTCAGATCTCTGCGCGTCGCCTCTTTCAGCAGGTGCAGGTGACCGTCTCGAGCCGCCCGGTGGTATTTGTCGTTCATGACGGCGGCTGTAACCCCTGTCCCGGCTCACGGACGCTCATTTGGCGTGCGTTGCGACGGCAAGATTTCACGTGCGCTTCCGGCGTCTCCACTCGAGGAACTGCTGGCACGCTCGAGCGGTTGCTATGGGAGGAGTCCTGGAACGACCACGCCCACTTCCGATCAGCGCACACCTGACAGATGAGAACTCGGTGACACATCCTGGTGAAATCACTCTCTAGTATATCACAAGAATGATAAATATTGGAGCAGGATATAATGCAACAATTTGGACGAATGCCAGTTATATTTAAATGAAAACAAAAAGAGCCAGTTGTATATAAAGGAGACTTCAAGTATATATGCATTTGTATAAATATCACCTATTTTATATATTAATTCAGCCTGTAAAATTCTATTACTCTCCGTTGAGGCATCATACATAGGCTACTCCCTGCAGCTGAGAAAATGAATACACAATGCAAACACTAAACTAATCCAATCCAAACAGAGGCAAACCCTGCTGTGACCTCAGTACAACCTCACTCTAGCAGATCTGATCAAACAGATCCAAGATGTGCTCTCGTGGTTGACCACAGCATTATCAGAGGAAGCCGTTGAACACTGTTCAAGGTCTATTAAAAGTGCATGCTGTTTTACCTTAAAGAAGTAGTTTGGTTTAGTTTTGAAGTAGTTATGAACATTTGGTCATTATGTACTCACCCCTCATTTTTTTTCCCAAACTTGTATGAAATTCTGTCTTCTTTTGAACACAGGATATTTTGAAAAATGTTAGTATACGAACAATTGATGGGCACCATTGACTTCCATTGTATTTAATTTTATATTTTCCTACTATGGAAATCAACTGTTCAGAACATTTCCATGAATTCTTATTCTGGACATGAACTACTTCTTTAATCCAAATGTGATAATTATCGCTCCCTCTGATTTTTTGGAGGGAATGACCTTGCAAATCACATTTTCCTATAATCTCTCTTCTTAGCATAAGTCTCATCCTGCATTTTTCTCATTAAATATCCTCTTTTATTCAGAGAGACATAATACATAGCATTGTCTATTCAGAGATTATACAGCATTTTGATTTTAACAAATTTCTGACATATATTGGTTTTGTACAAATGGCATTCAAGAGTTTTTATAATTTTTCTATACATGCAGCATTTCCAGCTTTTATGTGATTAAGCTTTTGCTTCAGTTTATATACAGTTCATTCACACCCCTCCACACACAGAACACTATTACAGTAAAAATAACAAAAATACTATAAACACACACTCCTCTCACTGCTCAGGAGGTCAGAGACCTGAGGGTTATGTGTCCGTTCTCATGCATCGACTGACTCAAGAAGAAAATGAAGCATTATGTTTCAGAAAAAAAAAAACAGGGCAAACTGACTGGGAAGTGTAGATGCATTCATTCGTTTATATACACACACACAACACAACACAACACAAAAAAGTCAGAAAAACAAAACTTTTGATTTTACTGCATTACATTTTAGTGCGAAAGCTTCAAGTTTAATTAAATCTGTGTGAATGTGTTCAGTCTGGAGAGATGGAGACCGTTTTATTGAGTTGATTCTCTCGGTGTCATTAAATTCTCTGGATCTCAAACAGCTTGACATCAGTGTCGTACCAAACAGGAGGATCCTCGTTACTAAAACAAGAAGAAAAAGCCAATGTAATTCTGTTTTATGAGATGTTAGCCACATTTCAACATATAAATGCATGTAAAACATTACACTGATCAAGTCCTAATAAAAGATGTAATACAAAGCATTCGTGTGGCTTTCCAGGCAGTGTAATTTTGAGTAGTTCCCACATTGTCCTGCAGAGGGAGACAGAGCGCAGGACTCACCGCAGGTAGATGATGCCCCACATGTATGTGCGGAACCACAGAGCTGTGCCCTCATTGGCCTGGTACTTGCGGATGAGGATGGGATGAGGAACCGGCAGCAAACCCACCAGAGTCCCGTGCTGCAGAAACTTCAGGATCTCAGACTCGTCCGTCAAACCTCTACAAGAAACAGCAAGAGCATCCGCTCTCAGTCAGGGGAAAATGTACAGTCTAACACTTCCTTTAGGCTTCAAAACTGTAAGACCACATTGAAAACCTGGGATCAAAATATATTTTAACCCTGGCATTTAACAGACTTCTAGGATTGTGAGACATTCACTAATATAATGATATAAAATGAATATATCAGATTTCGAAGCAATTATTCAAATATACAATGCTCTTTACACACCTCAAATCATGCTGAAGAACAGGAACATGTTTTTTTATCATACTATTTCTCACAAAAAATTGTTTACATAATTTTTAATTAAACCATTTGCAATGAATCACAACAGAAGTATTCTTACTAGTGGTCTCAGATGTTTAGGTAATGCCATTTTTGTTGAGTTGCATGTGTAAAACAGCCAGGCTCCTCAGTATTGAATGATAAATATGTATATCTCACTTGTCAATGCAGATTTTCTCCACCTGAGGCACCAGCACCTGCAGGAGTCTCATTATAGTCTGCAGAGGAAGTTTACTCTTCCAGGAGAGGACCTGAAAGAGAGCATGCAGAGATTGGATGTTTCGGAGAGGAAAATACATGTGATTTTCTTTCTTTCAGTCTATATAAGGTGCACACACTCATTGGTCTATACTTGAGGATCTATGACTGACCCAGTCTGGAGTAGGAGTCCAGTCTGATGAAGACAACACTCGTTTCTGACTCCCATCACAATCTCCGGTTTCACTCTTCTAAGTAGAAAATAAATTGTTTTTTATATAACCATAACAAAGTACTGTAGATTAAATGTGAGGGTCATCAGGTGATGCTGTACCTTTTCATCTTCACCTGAGGTCGGCTCAGTGTCTCTGACTCGGGTCTCAGAGCTGTGATCTGATTGGTCGTTGGCTGAGTCACTCTGCTGCAGTGAGAGTGTCGTTCCATCCTCAGAAACCTGTGAGGTTTCGGTTAGTTTATCAATGCCTACAACATATACAAACAAATACAGATTTATTTTAATGCCATTTCACAGAAAGGCCTTTTTTATGGCACGATTAAAGTGATCTTACAATCTTAAAAGTCATGCAAATAACAAAAATTAAGAAAAAATGAAAAATAATAAATCAACAAATAAGCTGTGACATTACTAAAACCAGCAACACTAGCAGTTTCCATCCAAGTAAATCTTGCAAAATATTCCATAATAAAACATGTCCAAATATAACAAATGTTTGTTTGGAGCCAAAATTAGGACTTCCTGGAAAACTGTTATTATTAAAACTTAAAGTATTATTATCATCACTAAGATTAAAATGATTAAAACCGGGGAAGCTACTACGACTGATATTTCCTGCATAATAATTGTGCCTGAGAATGTGCCGATGAAATGCAAAGCAAACACCGTCATGTTATCTTGTGTGGCATGCAGTCAGGTGAGATTTTTGGAAAGGTAATAATACCAAATCATTTTGATGACAGACATTTCAGAATGACTGAAACGATATTTGAGACGGCTGGTTTAGGTACTGTATTTAAATCACATGATCTTTAGTCACATGACTTTCTTATTTTTTTGCACATCACAGAATTTATTCAGTAATTGTGTTTTCAAACTACAGTAGTTTATGCCCATGTTTCTGTTTTGGATGAAGAAATCATCTGCCTCAATTGTGTGCATGTGTTATTGTGCACATTTTAAGATTTTATGCACTGGATACATTATTTCCATCCAGCTTTTTTAATGCCATATCTCAAAATTTGCATAGAAATGTGGATTTAAATGACTACGGTCTACTGAAGGGGGTTACGCACGTGGCATGGCCTTCAAGCTGGCGTTCAGAGTGCCTGTTTGAACTGGTGTGGTTTTATATGGGGCTTCACTACAGGGAGTGTTGCAGGGGTTGTTGGTCTCCATGAAGACGGCATTATGGGTACTGTTGCTCCTGCTTTTCCTCTGCAGGGCTTTCTGGATCGAGCTGACGTCTGTAGGCAGGTTAGCCAGCTGGTGAAAGAGGTTGCGTTTGCGGATGATGCCGTACACCAGGTTAAAGTTACCTGATTTTTAGAAACAGATGAATACAAATGCTTATAAGAATTACAATAAATATTTGAATATGTTTGTGCAGTCTTTACTTATTTTATTTGTCATTTGTGACCCTGGAGCACAAAAGCAGTCTTGAGTCTTTGGGGTATATTTGTAGCAATAGCCAAAAAAAAACATTGTATGGGTCAAAATGATTGATTTTTTTTTTTATGCCAAAAAGATCATGTTCCATGAAGATTTTTTTTCCCTACTGTTAAGATAATCAAAACTTTTTGATTAGTAATATATATTGCTAATAATTAATTTGGACAACTTCAAAGGTGATTTTTCTCAGTATTTTGATGATTTTACTCCCTCAGATTTCAGATATTCAAATAGTTATATCTCAGACAAATATTGTCTGATCCTAACAAAGCTATTTATTCAGCTTTCAGTTGATGTATAAATCTCAAAAAAGAAAAGAAAAAGACAATTAAGGCTGGTTTTGTGGTCCAGGGTCACATTTAAAGGGAGGACTGCCACCATGACTGTGCTGACTGTATTTACAGCAGCGATGAAGCTTCAAAAGCTACTTACCATCAAACTGGTACTGAATGATGTTGTTAAAAACTTCTAGCAAAAAGAAAACCAGGTGATGGTTAACAGGTGAGAAGAACAGGAACCACGGGCTTGAGAAAACCTCCAGCAGATGTAGTAGTTTGTTGGCTGCTACCATAGATAGGCTTTTCAGGTAGGGAGACACTGAAAGAATAAAAGCAGTGATTTATCAGGAAGTGAACATTTATTTATACGCATGTACATTTCCGTGAGGAAACTCGCATACCATTGACTATTATAGTGAGCAGACAGTCATACAGGGGCTGCAGTCGCTGATGTCCACTGGTGATGATCTTATGGAAAACCTGTCAATCAAAAAAAAATGTTTGCATTTTAATGCTCATGCAATCAATTCTTAAATCGTATTAGCTTCACCAGGAATGCATTAACTAAAAAGATGCACACATTAAAAGCAAAGCAAGTTGTTTCTTGCTAATGCATAAACGAAAAATATTAATTAAGGTAACATTAAGCAATTTGGAAAATCGAAAACTTACATTAAATTTGAGGTCTGTTCTTTACAAAAAGGATGCAAAATGCATGCAATTTTGTGCACAAGTCATATGGACTACTTTAATTTAGCTTTAATTCAGTTTTGTTTGTGGCTTTCCAATATGATGCGACAAAGGCACATGAACGTATCAGTGTTCATCTCACCACTATCAGCAGGTCGGCATGAGTCCCAGCGAACACCGAAATATCCATCGGCACTCGCACACTGTATGGTTTATTCAGACGCACCCCAAAATTCCTCTCTCCACTTAACAGCAACAAGATGAACACGCAGATATGCACCAGACCGACACGTGCTGCAAACAGATGCATATCATATTATTTAAATACAAATGTCTCTCAACGTATAATAAATATAAATTAATCTTGTACGTGTAGGAGTGAATGCTCCAGATACTCACACTGATTGGTGCGAGCGTCATTCAGATAGAATAGAATTGGTACCAGAATATCCAGCACATCACTGCTCTTCAACACATAGAACAGGAACTTCTGAAACACAGATATGAAGAAATGCGATTACACAATTCATTTTCTACAAATTACGTAAAAATTGTAAAAATAAATTGTTTGTAAAATAAAACATTTTATATGCATACATTTAATTTAAAAAATACAATAATGCAATAAAATAAATTGTATAAAAAAGTGGCACTTTGTTGAGGTCACAGAGTTTCCAGAAGAGCACCAGCAGCTCCTGATGAAACTGGATTTTCTTGCAGGAATGGGGCAGGTATGTCTGCAGCAGGGGGTTATTGAGCAGCCGGCTGATTCCTCGCAAAATTAAATGAAAGTCCTACAGGAAAAAAACATGCATTTTAGAAATACACGGGTGTTTTTAGAAACATTATGTGAGGATACAGAGTCTAAAGGTCTATTAGATGTGTAAGGTAAGAGTCGAGGGCTGTTGCCCTTGTTTTGGGGCGGTTGTGAAGTGTTTGGGTGTCTTACCTCTTCTCTGTGAATTCGAGACAGGTAGTTTACAAACAGGTTTTCGCTTCTTGTCGTCTGAAACATCATGAGGGAAAATCTGATACTCAACTTGAGCGCATGAAATTCTGAGCGATCATAGTACTGAACACAGGTGAAATGTACAAAAATGATTCTGCTTTTCCACACAAGAATGACATTTTTGATTAAATGTCAATTATTTTTTATGTGTAATTTGTTAATGTTTTATTCAGCACTGAATCCAACAAAAAAGGACACATTTTGTATTTACTATGCATTAATCGTGCTTACAGTATCATGCATGTTACATTGCAGGATTACTGCATGTTTAGTTAGAGTTATCACCTCGTAAATAAATAGTTTTTGCATTTTTAACTAAAAATTAATTTTAGGATGTCATCATAGCTGACATCATGTTTCAAACAGAATGTTCCCTTAACATTTGCAAAACATTTTTATAACAAAAAAAATAACTTAATGGATACATTAGCAAAATATTCAAATAACTTTCAAACCTTCAATACGTTAATTTTTTTAAACGTTCAGAGAACATTCAGAAATGAAACAATCTTAGAAAAAACATTCTTAGATTATTTAAGCTGCGATGCTATTCTGCACAGATTTGTGTCTTGTTACCTGGCATCCCTCAGCAGTTGTGTTCTTGTTGTAATCAGCAGAACAGGTGTCAGTGTTGTTGCTCAGGTTCGGGCTGGTGTTGGAGTTATCGACCAGCTCTTGATCTAATGAAACGATCAGAGTCTGAAGCGCCAGCTCCGCTAGCATCCCTCTCTGGTCAGAGAACATCAGGTGATTGTACGGGACGCCGTACCCCACCGGATCATACGCACATACCACGTTAAGAAGAGAGGTGAAGAGCGGCAGGGCATGTCTGACAGAGAGAGAGAGAGAGAGAGAGAGAGAGAGAGAGCGCAAACTTTAACTGCTGCATCATCAACGTATGACAACAAATGAGAGCATGTGTGCTTACCGGTTTTCTCTAGAGCAAAAGAACGAGACCCAGGGGTTGAGTGTGTGTGTGTCAGATGGAGACAGGTACATTTCTTCTGAGAAACACGTCAATAAAAGCTTCAACAACTCTGCCCTGAGAGTGAGGAAAAGAGAGTGAAAGGCATAGAAAAATAAATCAAGGATGCAATAAATTGGTCAAAACTGAGAGCAAAAACATTTATAAAGTTGCAAAAGATTTCTATTTTTTTTTCCAAACGCTGTTCTTTTGAACTTTCTTTTAGTTAAAGAAAATGTGAAAAAAAAAAATCTTTCAAGGTTCCTAACACTTTAAAACATGTTTTTAACATGAATAATAATTAAGTTGTTTCTTTTGCAGAAAATCAGCATATTAAAATGATTTCTGAAGGATCTCGTGACACTACAGACTGGAGTAATGAAGCTGAAAACTCTGCTGGGCATCACAGAAATACATTACTAAGAAATAAATTATTTTGAAATGTACTCAAATAGCCAATAAAACCAATATTACTGTTTTTACTGTATTTACTGTACTGTTTTTGATGCATTAAATGTAACTTTAATGAGCATAAAATACTTAGTTTGACCCCAAACTGTTTTTTTGTAAAGTGCAACCACAAAAAAAAAAAATACATAAAAAAAATAAGAGGAGTTCTTCAACTTTTAGAGCAGAGGTTGATTGACAGGTGGGTAGGCGGTCCTAAATGTTTGTCATGGACACAGCAGGATAGATCAGATTTATAATACAGATGTAATGCGGTCACATGCAAACTACTACCAGTTGTAAAGTAGGTCAGAGTGTATAATTAGCACATAAGAGGGACAGGGCAGTATTTAGCGGCCGGATCTCTGACCTGTTGGAGTCATGGGTGTGATTGAGAGGCGGAGTCTGAGCAAATCCAACACCAGCTTCCCAGATGAACTCACAGCTGTCTATGGACTGGATATCAGAAGGCCCATCCTGAACACACACATAACTTATGTCGATAAAATAAACTGTATTCATTTATTTTCCCACATTTAGATGGACAGAAATTGCGTTCCCTCTTAGGGTTTCCCAAATTGGTGTTCGCAGAATCACACAAGGAACAAACATACTGATTAAATATTTACCCTAAACGCAGTGCAAGTTGATTTGGATAAAACATATCTGCCAAATGCATAAGATGTAAATGTAAATGTACATGAACTGTATGGTGGTTTTGCCAATTTTATGTTTCATGTAATGTTCTAGATAACATATTAAAACATGAGCTACTGCTGGTCACTTCTACGTCATTCTCATGGACTTAAGCAGGTGTTTCTCGGCCAGAATAAGTAATATGAATCTGATGTTATCAGTCAAAAGCTCTGCCAGATTAGGACAGATTGAGAGGGTTACCGCACTGGTCCTGCTGTGGCTCTCCACAGTGAAGTCAGGACAGAAAAGCAGATCAGATATAGCTGTGAGGAGAGACTCCGCCAGCGGCCGTGTGCTCTCGTCATCGCTTTCATCCTACATCAACACAGAAACACACCAAATCAGTCCGTCGTACAACAAAGAAATCATGTTTTTAAATCACAAAAGCAGGAAACTCATGCATTCCATTTTTTTTTTTAAACAGTGCAAACTTCAAGACTTCAATCTTGTGTGACGAATTTGAGAAGCTAATGGCTTTCTTAAGAGTTTCACTCACACAATCCCTTCATTAATACACTCATTCTGCTCCCTTCATCTCTCTAATCACAGGATATTTAATACGTTGTCGTTCTTTGAGAGAGACACAATCAGAGCAGTGTTTAGGCTGGTAACAGGAGACCGTAAAAATGCACAGCAGAACAAACGCTCTCTCACACAAGCTGCTCATGTTTAAGTTCGTGCTAGGCAAAGCTTTGCTGTGTATCTTCTTAAAACCTGCTTGCACAGCTCGATTTCAGCGGTGATGTTCTGGGAGTGCGTGCAAAGATTGCATGCTTTACTCGCATTATCAACAATTTGGAGAGCTAAGAACTTTAAAAATGAACTTCCAAATGTCCAGTTACCACAGTCTTGCCCACTTTTGGTACAGTGGACCAGAAGAATCCACGCCAGTCTGGATCCTCGAAGATATACGGCAGAATCCGAGTCAACAGACGAATGCAGCTCAGTACTGTCTGCCTGTCTCTCTCACACACACAGCCTGAGTCGGCGTTCAACACGAGCCTTTCCACCGCCTGCAAAACACACACACACACACACACACACACACACACACACACACACACACACACTTGTTTTCCAAGCAAAATATATTCATTTTAGTTGCATAAACGTTCAACTTTTCATGCTGCAGTGGTTCATCAATATGCATGCATATTCATGTTTATCAAAAAAATTCAGTCCCAAAACATAAATGTAACATACGTGAAAGAGACTAAATATACAATGCACAAAAAAAAGTATTTTAGAGACAAATCTGATTCACAGAACAAATAAGAATCATGAGAATCATAAATTGTCAATATTTTCCTTTAAATCTAAAAATAAATTAATGATGTGTATTTCAGACACATTTCCAAAATATGGTTCCTTTACTAATAACAATGCATTTTTTTCTGATATTTTTCTATGCTAGTCAAAGTCAAAACAGACTTAAATGCATGCATGTTTACCCAAGAGTCATATTATTAAAGTACAAAACATTTATTTTGTAGTACATCATAAGCCCCCTCCCGTGCTGAGATCACATGACCATATTTTTCTCATCATTAACCTTCACTATGGGACACAGGCTGTGTGTACCTTGTAACAGAGGGTTGCCAGATTGGACGGAGACTCCTCTCTCACTGCACGGATCTCAGCAGCAGGAACCAGAGCAAAAATATCCTGTGAAGTCAGGTTGACGTCAGTCCAGAACTGGTCCCAGAACACATCCTCAGAGGCCTCTACGGGCTACAAAATCACACAAGGGTGCATTTTTAAAAGTCGAAATTAAAAAAGGATAAATGCATTGAGATAAGATAGTGACATCTTCAGTCTATAGACATCTTCTCCTGTATCTACTTTCATTATTTCTCAAAAATGTGAAACTTCTTTACGGTCCTAAATGCTTAATTATCTAACAAAATATTATTATTATTATTATTATTATTATTATTATTATTATTTTTACCATTCTTTGTTTTAGGAAAGGGTGTTGACAGAATCATGGCGATTAATTAATGTAAATCCCTCATAAACACAACGTTTTTACTGAGAAACATTAAGCAGGTCAGCTTCAACTTAACAATATGAGCATCAGATGTAAACGTCAATAAGAAACGAGAAAAGCATGTAATTAGAACAAACATCATGACTCTTGAATGCACACAGCTGTCATGTTTAAAGTTTTTGATTCTCTCTTGCATGGGATACATCTTAATAAAATGATGATTACAAACTTAATTTAATATTAAAAGAAAGTTTAAATGTCCAAACTTGTATAATATTATTAGATATTATTTGAAAAAAAAAAATGCACCAGGCGACAGTTTTCCATCTGCTACACTTTAACAGCGCTTCTGAACTAGTTTAACCCTACACAAAGGCTCGTAAAAGTCAAATAAAATAAGCCCGACCTGTGTTTTGGTTGTAAGTTGTATCACCGCTTTTCTGAAGTTCAGTTTGGAGTCTGAATTACCCATCTCGCTCGGATCTGTCCACCGCGCACCTGTAGCGCAGGTGAAAACGACGCCACATTACCAATCCTATAGCGACGAAGGCGAAGCTCATGAATATTAATTACGCTGCGCCGACGTTGACGTCAACCTTGCTGACGCATCCAATCATGTAATGTATTCATATTTGAGATTCGTTGATTCGCCTGCTTCCATGGCGCCCGTTTCAAACGTTAGCCAATCAGATTGGGCAACTGAGAGAACATCCCGTTACGTCATGAATATTCATGAGACAAGGCTTTTAGCCATAGTAGAAATCGTTTGTTCATGACCAGGATGCAAGCAAAGTCTTTTTCCGGGTGTGTAAAGTAAATGTTTGCTCAAGGATTACTCTTTAGATGTTGAATGCCTTAAGCATTAACTTTAAGCTGCTTCTTTAAAGGCGCGGCCTGCATTGAATACAATGGACGATGTCCTCAGAATAAGCGTTTCCTTTATTAGTCTGCGATATGGCATAAGATACTATGATTCATGTACAGTATAAACATACAGTAAACACACAATGATATTTTCTCTTTTCCCAGTGGAAGTATTTTTTCTTGAAGGTGTTTAACATTCTAAGTGAAAAACCACCAGATGTTGCAGTGTTGGTCATTGCTTTTTAATAATAATGTTTAGAAGTACAAATATTCCATGTTATCTCATTAAATTTTTAGCTCACGAAACCTGCTGCCATTATAATTATATAAGAATTAGACAAATGTTTTTATTTGTTTTATATGAAGATTAACATTGTTTGGTAGCAAATTACTCATTTAATTCTTTCATTTTACAGTGAAATTTTGGGTTTTTAAAATGTCATTCAGATATTCACATATCAAAAATGGCAAAAGAAGCTGCCTCATATGACAATATTTGGCCAAATATTACAAGCAAATTTTGTTTAAATGCACATCATTTTCAAATCCAAAATTCATTCAGAAAATATGTACATGCTTTACTTGGAACAGTCTTGTTTACATTTACATAGATAAAGTTTTACATGTGTTCATTCTTACTGTTTATTATTCTCCAAAACAATTTGTATCTAATATCACCCAGCATTTCCTGTCTTTGTTTCTTTGATGACCAGTTGATTAACCAATGGCAACTCTGGTCTTCATAGAAAAGTTTTTTTTCAAATGCATCACAATATTTTTGCACAATTGGAACAAGATAAAATACATATTTATATGCAACACAAATCAACTGTAAAAATAACATTAATTTTAATATATCAGTTATCAAGTATGTTATTTAATTTTTTAATATGTACACTTGTTGCTAAGAATCACGCAGGAATCTGATCTGATTTTAGGTAAACATATTAATTATTGTTTTCACTGTAATAACAGAGCAACCAGTACACAACAGAACTGCACAATGTAGTAAACCGATTAAATGGCAAGCAAACCATAGCTACAGTCTTGCATAACTTTCAAATAAATTAAAAACTGGTTTAGGTTATTGTTTAGAGCTTACGCTTGGTTCCAGTAAAGGTCAACCCACATGTATTAATAAAGGCACTGATGAGATCGTGAGAGCTGGAGATCATCATCACTGTGTTCAGCTGCTGAAGAGACAATCTCTCTGAGTTTGCTCTGCAGCAGCATTTAACCTCAGGTAAAGTTATTTCTCAAAATTTTTGTCACTTTTTTTTTTCTTCTTGTTGTATGATTTATGGAATAGATGCAATTAAGTTTCTAATAAATTGAAAAACTGACTTGGACTGAAATAATTTTATTATGCAAGAAGTATAGTGTGAAGCAGTGCGGGACAATGAATGCAAGAACGGTAGTTTACAGTAGTGTCAAGTTTAGTAGAGATTATACAAAAGTTTTTAATTGCAGAAAACCACAACGGATCATTCAGAGTCAGGTTGTTTTGTTTTTACAGGTCATTTGGTCATAATGAGGTTTCTAATCTCACTTTTTGTTTCACTGCTTCTGCTGGTTAATGGTGAGTACATTTATAAAAGTTGTCAGATTTCTGTCTCTTAAATGTCAGCTGACTGGAAGCTATATTAACCCATGCTTCAATTTTGCATCAACAGGTGAAATAGTCAATGGACAAACTTCAGGTACAACAAAATCCAACCTACAACTCCAAGCAGAATCAACAACTTCCAGCTCTGATCCCTGCTATGATTATAACACTCTTGATGAATACTGGAGAGACACACGACAAGACGCGTATCAGTACTATGGACATGATGACACTCTTGTTGAATGGAGTGGCTGGTATCGGCTGTATCTGAAAGGAGAAAGTGCTCAGATGTCTGAGTGGTGTGTGAGTTACGTGGGATGTGGTGGTTATACTGGACTGTATCTCAATGGTTCTCATCCAACACTTGATGATGGAGTGGTAACCCGTGAAGTTTTGGGAAATTATATGTGGTCTAGCCAGTGTGACAACTACACTTCCACCTCCATCCAAGTCAAAGCCTGTCCAGGAGATTATTACGTCTATGAATTTGTCAAACCCAACATATCAGCCTCTGGACCTACATACTGTGCAGGTAAAAAAACAATTACAAAACTAAATTTTAAAGAGAATTGTGCCATTTCTGTTGAAAGAAAATTGGTGATGATGTTACCCAGACCATTCTTGTACCATGCCTGTTCAGTCAGATCCATGTTAAACATATAGTCTTGCTCCAAATATAACTTTACTTAAACCAGAAGTTGTTGTGTTAAAATTAAGTTTAGACTGTTTTGAAAAACTCAACCTAGGAATGGCCGACTTGAATTTAAAGTGAGATAGGGGAACGTATTAAAGAAAAAAAAAAAATATATATATATATAATTCACCTGCAATGATATTTATACTTGTTATTTATCTCTTACACAAAAAGTGTTTGAATGCATAACTTAACATTTCTCTTTTGGCCATGACAGTTGTTTTCAGCAGCTTCAGCAGTGATCCCTGCTACAACTATGAGTCTCTGGATCGTCCCTGGAGAGCCAACAATGAAAGTGGAGATTACATTTGTGATGAATCTTTCTCCTGGAATGGCTGGTACAGGCTTTTCTACTATGGAATGAACATCCAGATGCCAGAGACCTGTGTTAGTTCATACAGCTGTAACACAGGCATCAGTCTGGTACTTAATGGTCCTCACCCTCAGATAGAGGATGGAGTGGTGACCAGAGAGGTCTGTGGTAATTATTATTATTGGAGCGGCTGCTGTAATTACAAGACAAACCCCATCAGAGTGAAAGCGTGTCCAGGAAATTACTATGTCTATGAACTTGTGAAACCACAAATTGGATGTTCAGGATACTGCACAGGTAATGTGCTTTGTCTATTTTTCTCTTCCTCTTTTTCTCTTACTCACTCTGTCTTTCAAAAATTTTTAAATTCCATAAATTGAATTTATGTCAAGAATGTTCTCCTTTTTTAGATGTCAGCACAATTTCACGGTCAGTTTCCTCTGTAAGTCCAGATATAATTACTGGATCCAGCATTACCTCGAGTAAGATCTATCTATCTATCTGTCCGTCCGTCCGTCCGTCTGAATTTTTTTTTGCCAGTGAAAGTGAAATCACATGTTTGTTTGTTAATGTGTTTGATTAGTTCAGATTTGCACTTGTAAAGTTGCTCATTGAAATATAACGGGTCTGTTTTGGTTTCTCACTAACACAGATTATGACGCGTGCAATAACTACAACATACTCGACAACCACTGGAGAAGCACACTGAATTACGGGTATTGGTATGGTTCTACAAATGGACTTGATGACACTCGTGTAGAATGGGACGGCTGGTATCGACTCTTCATTGATGGATCAAGTGCTCAGATGCCTGAGTGGTGTTTTTATCACATGACATGTGGAGGTTATAGTTCTCTGTATCTTGGTGGCTCTCATCCTCGTCTGGAAGAAGGAGTTGTTACTCGTGAAGTTTACGGCTCTCGCTATCAGTGCAGTTACTACAGATCTGAACCAATCCAAGTTAAAGCTTGTCCTGGAGATTATTATGTCTACAAATTTACCAGACCAACTCTTTCAATCCCAGCTCCTGTATATTGTGCAGGTATGTTCTTTGTATTTTATATGCTTTTATATTGAGGTTTTCATATTATTTCTGTCTTGGAATAATTTATTTGGCACTCTTTCTCTCTCTCTTTTTATTTTTATATATTTTTAAATAATAGTACCTTTCTCTACCCTAATCATCGATCCCTGCTACACTTACACCAGTCTGGATGAGCCTTGGAGAGCCACTGACAACTCTTACTATAATAACAATTATTACTATGACATGTGTGATTATAATGTGGAGTGGAATGGCTGGTACAGGATGTTCTACAATGGTCAAAATACTCAGATGACAGAATCATGTGTTAATAATGGCATGTGTGGCACTTATTACCCACTGTCACTCAACGGACCTCACCCACAGCTGGAAGATGGAGTGGTCCTCCGTCAGGTCTGTACTTCTTTATGGGGTGGCTGCTGTGATTACACATCTCACCCTATAAGAGTCAAAGCCTGTCCTGGAAATTACTATGTTTATGAGTTTGTCAAGCCAAAGTTTTGTGGAGCTTACTGTGCAGGTAGATACATCTAACCACATACACTTTGTTCACTATTGTGGGATTATATTTTGGAAATGAGTGACATTAACAGAAATCTTTCTCATATCAGATGTCAGAGGCCTTAATGAGACATCAACCACTGGTAAAGTACTGTTCGGTTTCACTAATATGCTAAAATCACTGATATTTGTAAAATGCAATTTATTTCTGAGATGCTCCGCTGTATTTTCAGCATCATTCCTCCAGTCTTCAGTGTCACATGATCTTCAGAATTCATTCTAATATTCTTATTTGATACTCAAGAAATATTTTTGATGATTATCAATGTTTAAAACAGCTGTTCTGCTTCATATTTTGTGAAAACTGTGATAGTTTGATATTAAAATAACTGATCCCAAACTTTAGAATGGTAGTGTATACATTTGTGACATGTCTTTTCATATTTTGAGAAAAATGAGTTTTCCACTCTTTTATACACTTGGATTAACTTTATTCTTTACTCTTGGATTAAACTTTTTAATGAATAAATCAACCTCAACAGCAGTCAATGGCCATATTTGTAACAGAATAATTGTAGTTTATACCCCTGTCAATTTATTTGATTCATTCTTTGGTTCTCTCCTTCAGAGCCCTGTGCTGAACTCAACTGCACAGAGGATGAATGGTGTGGAGAGAAAAACGGCGTCTATGGCTGTTTGTGTTACGAGAACCAGACCATATCAGATTCTTTTGGTGAAGATCATTCAACTACAAAACTTTTAAATATAGTTTTATAAGTAATTATTATTATTATTATTATTATTATATATTGTTTTGTTTATTCCAACAATGTTTTGGATGATTTTTTTCTCTCAGACTTCTCAGAAAGCTGTGAAAGCAGCTCTGGCTCCATGTCTGTGTCTCGCTGTCAGCTCTTTGAGGCTGGTTTTCCAGCTGACGTCTTACACCTCAATGATCCCAGCTGCAGAGGAACAGTCCGGAATGGCAGAGTGGAATTCCATTTTGATAATGATGAACATATCTGTGGCACAAATCTTCTGGTAGGATATATTATGAACATGCCTGTTAAATGTACTATTATCTCTTTGAACGTTTGATAAAAAAAAAAAAAAAAAAACTCTGAAAGAACATCCTTTTTATCATACCTGTGACTTAATGTTGATTTACTAATGCTGCTCTTGCTGTAAAATTTTGCATGTAAAGAAATTTTTAGGCAAAGCTCTAATCAACAAACACTTTAGATAGTGGTCGAGGAGTAAAATAAACAGATTGACATGTTTAAATACTATTTCTGTTGCCCACAGGCCAACGGCACCCACTTCATCTACAGTAACTATATTCTGGGGACACCGAGGTCAGAAGGTCTCATCAGCAGAGAGAAAATCCTCAAGCTTTCTTTCAGCTGTGCTTATCCTCAAACACAAACACTTTCCATGAATGTGGAAATCAATCCACTGGAGAGGTGGGACTCTTTTAAGCAAGAAAAAATAATGCACAGTAGAAAAATGTGTAAATATTTTTTCTAAGGAAATATGTACTGTATGCTATGGTCTTCACTGTTGTTTATACAGCACTTTGTACAATGCATATTATGAAAGCAGCTTCACAGTGTTAAACATGAAAATAGTGTGTCAGTAACAATGTAATTCTGTTGTAAAGCAGTTCTAAAATGATGGCAATGGTAAACAGTCAATTTTCTTTTAAAGACAGTTCAGTTCTCTGTGCATAATCTCTGTGTCTGTGCAATCGAATCGATAATATTCTAAAAATTTCTAAATATAGATTGAGTGGAAATCCTGTTTTGTTTTTTAATGAATCTTGAACATTTCACCAGCATTGTGCACAAGACTCTTCCCGCTGGAGAAGGCAGATATCAGGTTCGGATGATTCCATATGAGGATGATGAGTTTACTCGGCCCTTCACTGGTAGAGTGGATGCAGAGCTGGACCAGAAGATGAATGTGGAAGTGCGTGTCGAGGGGGTTGACAGTCGTCAGTTTGCTCTGGTGATGGACACGTGTTGGGCTACACCTGTGAATGATCCTGATTACAGTCTCCGCTGGGATCTCATCCTCACAGAGTAAAGCTGTGCTGTTTCAGGATAACCTGTGAAACTTTGATTTGGATTTGATTTGTTGATTGTCATTGTTAATATTCTCAGGTGTCCCAATCCAAATGATGACACAGTGGAGCTGCTGCAGAACGGCGTCTCGACATCCAGCCGTTTCTCCTTCAGGATGTTCATCTTCACTGCAAACTCCACTAAACTTTACCTGCACTGCGCTGTTCACCTGTGCCTTCTGTCAAGCAATCGCTGCTCAACGGTGAGTTTAAAAGTGGATCAAACACTATATAGCATCAGACAATCTTCACCTTTAATGTTTATGGTGCTGAGGTTAAAGAGTTGTTAAAACTACTTGTTTTGGCCGCCCTCTGCTGGACACTTTGTGCACTACTGTTTATGTTTTCTGTGGTTGTTCTTCTTTTTTCTCTTTTAGGACTGTAACTCTGAACATCAGTGGAGAGAGCGCAGGTCTCTGGACTTCCATGACAGTGCTTCCATATCCCTGGGTCCTCTGATGTTGTCTGAAGGGAACGCAGGTGAACATTTCATTTATCTTAATTATTTGTAAATAAAGGTTAATAATTTATTTCATAAAAACATTTCATTGCATTATATTTCCTGTTCACAGAAAAATGGATCCCAGAGCAAGTGAACGTATCGGAGGCTTCTCGTCTGTGTGCTTCTCTGATGCTGTTACTTGTTCCTCTGATGAGATTCCTGACCCTTTTTTAGTTTATTTCCAGAAAATGTTTTACATTTTACAAGTATATTGTCTAGTTCCATAATAAAGATGCAGCAAGAGATTTTTGCCAAATGATGTTGATATTTGAAAGCACCAAAACAAACATGCTCATACCCCAAAAGGATCTCGCCCCTATTTTGATAACTCTGCCCCACACGAATGTTCACAACACTGTCAGTGACAATGGCAGAATCTGCTATGCCTACGGCCACAGCATATTCAAGCAAAAGCCAACACAGAAAAGTTGTGTTAAAAAGCAAAATCAACGTAATACACTTATCAAGAAGACAAGGTCCTATGGTTGCAGGTTCGAGCATTGTACCAGGAGGAATTGTGGGTGGGGGCAGTGAATGTACAGCGCTCTCTCCACCTTCAATACCATGACTGAAGTGTCCTTAAAAGGCACCGATCCCCCAACTGCTCGCCGGGTGCCGCAGCAAAGAAAGGCTGCCCACTGCTCCAGTGTGTGTGTGTGTGTGTGTGTTTGTGTGTGTGTGTGTGTGTGTGTGTGTGTGCACTTTGGATAGGATAAATGCTAAGCATTAATTCTGAATTTGGGTTACCAAACTTGGCTGTGTGTCATGTCACTTTCACTTTCACTTGAGTTTCTCCACCGCTGGAGACCTGCTCCAATATTTACGTGGCCCACATCTCTTGCCTGATTGTAATTCTTCTTTTTAATGTTTTGTTCCTCTTTTTTATCTTTCATCTCTCTCTATCTATAGTCAATCTGCTAATATCCATCCTGAGCACTCTCTCTTCTCCCTATCATTACTAGACACAATCCTTACTGCTGATTGGCTGTGAGTGTGTTTTGGGAATTGCTCCGAGACTGTGGTCAAAACCGATTTTCAAAAATGCATCTTGATGATGATGATACACTATTGTGGGTTTCTACATAGTTTTTTATATCATAAATGTGTTAACGTGACTTAATAAAATAATTATTAAAACTTATATCATTCTATTGTACTTGAGGGGATGTGCTAATAACAAATACAATCAGATTTTTGATTATTGAAAATCATGCAAAAACATTTATAGGGCCATTTATTTTCTGTAACTAAGTAATAAAAAAAAAAAAAAAAAAAATGCTTGTCAAAAGGACCAAACTGAATTATACAATATTGTGATGATAGAATATTTGGATTTATTTCCTTACATTATGTTTGCTATTTTATTCTGCCATTTATAATGGGACATAAACAATAGGGACATGATCATGCAGTCTGGATAACTCAAAATATAAATGAGAAGAAACAATAAATACATTTGAAGATTAAATCAAAATGAGTTTTCCTTTTGTAAGAGTTTCCTCAGTAAAAGTAAGATACAGATTAATGACCAGGATGTTATCTTTGTGCTGCTATGTTTGCAGCCGTTTTGCTTATTTTCCATAGTGATTCAATAATAGTTTGTATGAGAAGAGTCTTGCTATTAAACGCTCCTTTCTAAAGCTTTTGAAGAATGTTGCAGCGCTGGTTGAATTATTCTTTTTCTAAAGGTGAGATTAGGTGAGGATCAGTCGCTAGCTAGATTTAAAGGTTTCATTTAGTGTTCTAGTTTGTAAAGAAGGTGAAGAGAAAGTGAAATTTAGGAGTTGTTAGGGCAGAGTGCATTCAGTGTGACACAAATATCTAGGTTAGTTCATATCTGTACAGTCCTCTGACACTCTTCTTTAATATTCCAGCATCTTATAAAGCCCCTTCAAATGCATCCCTGATAGTTTTATTAGAATACAGCAAAAAAATCTGTTTATATTTCAATTTACATATTGTTGACTGCATTTCTGCAACATTCAGGTCCTAAATGCATTTGTCTTTTGTTTCTTTTAATATACATATTTGGAATATGCAACAAACAAGTACAATTCAAGTCTTTATTTATAAGATTGTTAAATTTGATCATAAGTAATCAGCAGATCTGTCAATCATCAATGACCAGGCTGTGTAACTTAAACTCTAAATATGTTCCTGCCAAACATGTCATCATGATACATATGAACTTAAGCATGAGGTATGAGCTGCTGTTGTATGTAGTTTTAACACATACAAGTAGTGATTGTGTTACTGTTGGTTTCTGAGGATTAACCTGCTGGTCATGCGGGAGATTCTTTGACCAGCTGTGGTACAGTATACTAACTAACAACTAAGTTGTTAGGTTTTTGGAAAAACATGGTAATATGATATAACAGTTAATTTTTCAGATGCACTTTAGCCAAAAATTATTTCATTTGGCATTCATTTACCAACACCATACTTATAATGAACATGTGGATAAAATTGTCTTCATTTCAGTTCACTAAGAAAGTATTGTTTGTTTAGTGGAAATGCATCCTCTGTAGCGTGTGTCTCTATGAGATTTGTGCTTCAGTCAGAACCAACAGGTATGATCAGCTTCTAATAATCTTCTGTTTTTTATGGGAGTATTTATATATTAATAAATATTTGGCCACTAATAATATTCAGTAACTGAAATTACTAGAATTTATCACAGATAATGCAGAATAAAAAACAAACCAAAAACAAAACACTGTTCTTGCAGTGGTGACAGTCACGTACTGAAAGTACTTCTTGAGGAATCTTGATCAACTTGTCACAAAATTTTCTGGAAAAACAATTCCACTTTCAGTGATTGACAGCTGAAGTTCAGTGACTTGATAAAGAGAGATTGCATCGTTATTGTCTGATGGTTTTCTATATGTCCTACAATGTAAAAGAAGAACAATAAGCTATACAGTTTGACTGAAGAAATGAGGAAACAAACAAAAAAAAAAGCTTATTGCTGCAGCATATTTAGTACAATGCGGCTGTCATTTTTTAAATCCTGCACACTTGCAAGATTCCTTTCATTTATATTGCAATTAATGATACCTAATGCAGTAACTAATGAACATTAATTTTACTGCTTTTAATAAATAACAGTATTGTATTAAATGTATTATATTACGCTGCTTCATAAGAAATTATGCAATGATTTACTTAATTTGTTTAAAATGTATTAGTGTATCGTCTCAAGAAAGCAATCATAACAGTAAAAGTATGTTCATAAATGCTGTAAATGTATTTAATTTTATTTTTATTTTTTAATTACAAAAAAATTGAAGCTCGCAGCTTACAAGCATTGCACATTTGAAAAAAAGGTAAAATTAGAAAGTTAAATTAACAGTGGCACATTGATCATTTAATTTAACATCACTAATATATTTTTTTAATTCATTAGTCTGTACCTCTTTTCTAAGGAGACACATTATTGTGCATCACATGGTTTATGAGACGTGGGTTTTTGAATGATATGCTAAAATGTGCAGTTGATTAATGTAGTAGATTCCTAAAGAGTGTAATTCTGCACCTGAATATAGTGTTCACTTCCCTCAATTATCCAAGATTAGACTTTATTCTGCAGACTTGATTTTACTTTAAATTAAACGATTGATTTATTTTTATTTTTATGCTTTGGGGAAGTGCCAACATTTGCCTGTTTTGCCTAATTCTGTTTATTTTACGTTATCTTTATAAATCAGATTTCATGCATATTTGATGCTTATTCTCAGTTTTTCCCTTTATCCAAATATTAAATAACCATTAATTTGTCTAATGTTATCCTGCTACTTAGCATGTTGTTTCCCAGCTGTTTTTAAGACATTAGTTAATTTTTGGGTTTATGTTTGAGTTTTTAGTTGCTTTAAAAATTATGTAACTCTTTGTGTTAAAATTTTGCTCCTCTAAAGATCTCCATCTTAAAGCCACTGCCTGCATCCTTCCAGTGGTTTTTAATTAATAAAATATATTATATAATATATATAATAGTAACCATCATTTATACGGTTAAACTTTATTCACAATCAGAATTATAACATTATTAAATTAAGTGCCATTCATCTTTTCAGTCACCTTTAGCTCACTCATTGGTGATTTTATATTACTCTTTTTGTAAAGCAGCTTTGGAAAAAACAAGAAAGAAAATGCAATCAAACTGACTTGCCATCATTCCATCTACATTTAGATTAATTCAAGCACAGAGTGAAAGAATGTGTTTGTGAATGCAGGTGGACACAAGGAAACAATCCGTTCAAATAACAAATATCTCCATGTCACATGAAAAACTGGTTTAAGACATTGTTAAGAAATTGCTCTTGGTTCCAGTAAAGGTCCACCCACTTGTATTAATAAAGGCACTGATGAGATCGTGAGAGCTGGAGATCATCATCGGCTGCTGAAGAGAGAATCTCTCTGAGTTTGCTCTGCAGCAGCATTTGACCTCAGGTACATATTTCTCTAAATGTCATCGCATTGGGCTCTAAAGACTAGGGAGCTACTTAAAAAAATATGTTTGTTTATTTAGTTATTTCTTTATAATAGTTAATTACCTTTTAGTAAAAATTACTTTAAAAAAATATTAAATCTAAAAGAATATAATATTCTTATACTATATAATTAATATAAGAATATAAGAATATACGTGTATTTGTTGTAAATGTGTGTGCAGGTGCAGGATCTGCCATTCGTCACAATGAGGTTTCTGATCTCTGTGTGTGTGTCACTACTGCTGCTGATTAATGGTGAGAGTTTTATCATCTGTCATCTGCTTGAGAATAATTAGTAGGTGAACTGAGTTTTTCCCTAATATTAATGTGCTTGTTTAATTATGTATTAATTATTGTGTATTCAACAGGTGAAATAATCAATGGACAAACTACAGGTACAATAATTCTTTACTTAATCACTTATTTTTCCATATTTTGCTTTTTATAAAAGGAATAATTAAACCAGATTACCTATTGATATGAAATCTCATATTTTAACATTTTTTATTGTGTTTTATATCAGTTTTTTTCCTCTTACTCTTAGAAAAGCTTTCATTATTTTTGTAATTTTGTGTTAAATAGACCAAATAAAAATGGTTTAGAATTTTTGTCAATTGTAACATGCATTTCAAATGCTGTGGTCAGTCTATTTTATGATGCATTTAGTTTAATAAGACCACCAATTATAAACAGTTGTCATAATTACAATAATAATCATAAATAGTACATAACTGTCAGGCTTTTTGGGACAACATTTTTTAAATAATCACTTATAGGAAAAAACATTTTATTATTTATTCATTTACTATATAATGTGTTTTAGAAAACAGTACAAAAATATTATGTTTAGTCAGGTTTGACTTATAAGAAAATTTTATTTCTCACAATTGTGACCTTATTTCTCATAATTCCAACTTTACATTTCACAACTATGAGATTCTTTAGTAACTGACAATTTATACAGTATCAATTAATATGTGTTAATTTATGAAATGGTCTTCCAGTGTATTTCACTGTATTAAAGCACTATATATCAGGAAGACTCAGATGCAGACTCAAATGTCAGGTTTGCTAAAGACATATTTATAGAAATGCCTTGAAGTCAAAATCAGACAAGAAATCACATTGAATTATAAACAAACTAATAAGGTTGGAAAGATGTGGCTGATCAATACTGAAGAAAGCAGGTAAATATGCATGTAGATAATGAGATGATGAACAGGTGAAGTGGGTGGAGCAACAGGTGAGATGATCCGTGGTTGACAGCAGAACACTAACACTAGACTTCACCTGCTGGACAGAGCTGGAACAGCAGGAACTGAAAACCAATGAGAACGAGATAAAATAGACATGACAACTATATCACATTTTTAAGGAAATTGTACATGGTTACATACTGCATGCATACAACTTAGATTACATACATACATTATTTTCACTTTATGGTGTCAATAAACATTTTCAGATTTTATTAAAAGCCTCAGTGCTTCAGTACTTCTAGAAAATAAATGTTTCCTGTACAAATGCAAACAAGTGGTACTATAATACTATATAATACCATATTTACAATACAGATATACCATACAGCCTATTCAAAATAAATATATATTTTGAGAATTTATGAGCCGCATGCCATTCGAGCTGATGGAAGTGAATATAACTCCTATAAATGAAATGAGATCTAGTTAGTAAATCTTTTTAAATTAGTGAGAGAATGTTTTAAACTGAAGATACAAGTTCAGTCAGTTTATATAACCCCTCCCTAGTGTAGTATCCCAATATCTTATCAGGTCATAAAGACACAACTGTTTGCCACATAAATAGAGAGTATTTATCATCACAGGCTTGTCCTTTTTTATGTCATTATTCTCTCAGAATCTACAACTTCCAGCTCTGATCCCTGCTATGATTATAACATACTTGATGAATACTGGAGAGACACACGACAAGACGCATATCAGTACTATGGACATGATGACACTCTTGTAGAATGGAGTGGCTGGTATCGGCTGTATCTGAATGGAGAAAGTGCTCAGATGTCTGAGTGGTGTGTGAGTTACGTGGGATGTGGTGGTGAAACTGGACTGTATCTCAACGGCTCTCATCCAAGAGTTGAGGATGGAGTGGTGACCCGTGAAGTTTTGGGAACTTATATGTGGGGGTGGTGGTGGGGGTATTCCAATCAGTGTGGAGCCTACACATCCACCTCCATCCAAGTCAAAGCCTGTCCAGGAGATTATTATGTCTATGAATTTGTCAAGCCCATCATATCAACCCCTGGACCTACATATTGTGCAGGTGAAATTTTAACTCTTTTCCTCGTAAAAATTTTGAGACTTTTTTTTTTTTTATGTATCAAGAGATCATTGTCTGATTATTTTATAATTTAACATGAATTTTAATTTATTATTTAATTTAAACATGGATTAACCCGTTAGATTCAGTGCAGTCCATTAAACATTCTGTAGGTTCTTTGTAATTCTCCCAATATCATAGCACTCCTCTACTGTAGATCTCATGTTAGTTGTAACACAGTTCCTCAAATTTCACAACTCTAGATGAACAAATAACAGCACATTTCTGCTGTACATGATGTGTTTTTTGCATGTTATTAATGATAATACATAACCACTAAATTACTCCTTTCCTAATGAATAGCTCTAGATTTACCTGTACTCCACCTAAAAATGAATCAAAACTGTTTTTGTTGTTTAAATGTTAGGATTTATGTGTGTTAGTCTAAACACCCATTTACTGTACATAACTACTTCTTTTCTAGGTTAAATGTATCATTTTTTTTTCACAATGTAATACTCTAAATTGCCTTTAATGTACAGTAAATGCAGTATTTTAACAGTACTTTTACAAATACCATGACAGTTGCTTTCCAAAGCTTCAGCAGTGATCCCTGCTACAACTATGAGTCTCTGGATCGTCCCTGGAGAGCCACCAGTGAAAGTGGAGATTACATTTGCGATAACTCTTTCTCCTGGAATGGCTGGTACCGGCTTTTCTACTATGGAATGAACATCCAGATGCCAGAGACCTGTGTTAATTCATACAGCTGTAACACATACATCAGTCTGTGGCTCAATGGTCCTCATCCTCAGATAGAAGATGGAGTGGTGACCAGAGAGGTCTGTGGAGGGTCTTACTGGGCTGGCTGCTGTAATTACAAGACAAACCCCATCAGAGTGAAAGCGTGTCCTGGAAATTACTATGTCTATGAACTTCAGAAACCACAAATCGGGTGTTCAGGATACTGCACAGGTACCTACCTTTTTACCACATTCTAAAGTCTTTTAAACCATTTAAAATTATCTCAGTCCTGTCTTGAATGTCCTTCTTTGTAGATGTCAGCACTATTTCACAGGTGGCTTCTAATGTGAGTCCACATACAGTCACTGGATCCAGCATCACATCGAGTAAGCTATATATTTATGTTTCACATATTTAAATGCATTTATGGTAACACTTGAGATTAGGGAACACTATTCTCCATTAACTAGTTTCTAATTAGGTTCGATTTTACTAGCATATTGGCGGTTTACTAGTACTTATAAAGCACATATAAATGCCTTATTCTGCATAACCATATTCCTGATCCCTTAATTCAACCATATACTGTTATGACCCTCGGGTCTAGTGTTCAGGGGTGATACATAATCAAACAAGTGCTTTCAAAAGAACTTCCTCAGGTTCTTGTTTTTATTGTGAGGTTAGAGGAAACAAGCTTTGCTAGCACATAATAAAATGAATAAGAACACAGAAATTATTTCAGGGCTGGGCCAGGCCAAAATAATAAGCAAGGCAAGGCAAAGCAAGTTTATTTATATAGCACATTTCGTACACAATGGTAATTCAAAGTGCTTTACATAAAAGAAAGTAAAATAATCACGAAGAAAAATAATAACAAAAATAAAAGTGAACATATCTGCAATATATTTTGGTCCTAGGTCATTTAGTGACTTATTTACGAGTAAAATTACTTTAAAATCAATCCTAAATGTAACTGGAAGCCAAGGACCTGAGGACTGGTGTGATATGCTCAGATTTTCTGGTTCTAGTCAAAATCCTGGCAGCAGCGTTCTGGATGAGCTGCAGCTGTCTAATGGTCTTTTTGGGAAAGCCAGTGAGGAGCCCATTACAATAGTCCACCCTGCTGGTGATAAAGGCATGAACAACTTTCTCCAAGTCTTGACTGAAAACAAAACATCTAATTCTTGCAATGTTTTTTAAATGATAGTATGCTGATTTAGTTACTGCTTTGATATGACTACTGAAACTAAGGTCTGTCTCCAGAATCACACCAAGATTCCTGACTTGATTTTTAGTTGTTTGACCCCTAGAGTCAGGGTATACATTCACCTTGAACACTTCATCTTTGTTTCCAAATGCAATGACTTCAGTTTTTTCCTTATTTAACTGAAGATAGTTTTGGCACATCCAACTATTAATTTCATCAATGCATTGGCAGAGGGAGTCAATGGGGCTGTAGTCATTTGGAGATAAGGCTAGGTAAATCTGGGTATCATAAGCATAGCTGTGGTAGGCAATTTTTTTTCTTTCTTATTATTTGACTTAGTGGAATCATATACAGGCTAAACAAGAAGGGTGCAAAAATTGAGCCTTGTGGGACTCCGCATGTCATGGATGTCCACTTAGACTTATGCTCTCCTATACTCACATAATACCCTCTCCCTTCTAAGTATGATCTGAACCATTTGAGTACCATCCCAGAAAGCCCGACCCAGTTTTCCAGTCTCTCTAGTAGTATGTTATGATCGACAGTGTCAAACGCAAGCACTGAGATCTAGCAATACCAGCACCGATATTTTGTGGTAGCAGAGATCAATATATCAAAGAAAATACAGAAGGGATCAGATAGTGCTATGTCCTTAGTAACAATTGAGTGGGCAGCCATTTATGCTGCGGCGCCCGGGGAGCAGTTGGGGGTTCAATGCCTTGCTCAAGGGCACCTAAGTCGTGGTATTGAAGGTGGAGAGAGAACTGTACATGCCCCCACCTACAATTCCTGCCGGCCCGGGACTCGAACTCACAACCCTTTGATTGGAGTCTGACTCTCTAACCATTAGGCCACCACTTCCCCCTTTGTGTATGGGTCCATGCACATGCTGAATCAGGTCAAAAGTGTTTAGAACCGTTATCATTTCTTTTGTAGTTTTGTTTTCTGCATTATCTATGTGAATATTAAAATCCCCTGCAATTGCAAAACAGTCAAACTCTGAGGAAATTATTGATAACATTTCTGTGACCTCTTCAACAAAGGCTGGAGAGTATTTTGGAGGCTTGTAAATAATAATAAACAGAATGCATGGGACACCTTTCAGCACAATCCCTAGATATTCGAAAGACAAGCACTTGCTTGCATTGATAGACATCTTTAAATAGAGCAGCTACACCCCCACCTCTCCTAACAGTCCTGCAAACACTCATTTAAGTGAAGTTAGGAGGGGCTGCTTCATTTAGGATTGTTGCACTGCAGCTGTCTTCTAGCCATGTTTCATTTAGAAACATAAAATCCAGATTGTTTGAGGTTATAAAGTCGTTGATTAGAAATGATTTATTTTTTAGTGAGCGAATGTTTAAAAGTGCTAACTTGATGGCAGTGCTTGGTGTCTTTACATCAATGTTAGTATGATTCATAATAGGCAACAGATTAGATGAGTTTGCCCCTTCAGCTTGAGAAGGCCTTAGACTTTCTATCACATGATAAACTGAAATAGAGAAAGCTACAGGCAAACTGGGTTCCCGCTTGTTCTGTAAGCATTTGTGAATGTTGCTGCTATTATAGCGGGGACCCGACACATATCACTGAGAGCTGCTATCAGTTGTTTTTGGTTCACCTTCAGCAGATAGAGGGTTTGGGCCCTGGCGTTGTGGCAGCGGTCGGAGAGCTCTCATAGGAACAAGGCCCACAGGCTTTGGTGGTTGGGGGGCCCGCTGTTTTTTTTGTTGATATCTGTGGGCTAGCAGCAAATGAGAGGGAGAGTTTAGTCCCAGCATACACCAATTCCTCTATTTTCTGTAAGAAGCACAGAAGTGGAGATGCTGGAGAGAGGGATAATGTGTCTGGTGAGGTGGGCTGTGTCTCTGGTGTTTCCGGTTGCTGTGATGTGTTGTCCTGGCTTCCCTGGCTGTTTTCCAGAAAGTCGTCATTGGGTGGTGAATCTTGTAGCTGTTTTGATACATCAAAGTCAGTCTGTGAGGAGCTCTGTGGGCAGGGCTCAGCAGGGATAGTGTCTATCAGCAGTGATTGTTTTGGCTGCATGGTGTTATCAGTGTCCTTGTGGGATATGTCAACCACATGATGACTCGGACCCGGTGTGTGTGTGCTGAATGGATTGACACACTCTGCTGAAGGATGACGAAGTGAGAAGTAGATATTGTCCTTAAACACTCTTGCACCAAGTTTGTTTGGGTGGAGGCCATCCGGTTTAAACAATTGTCTTTGGCCCCAGAAAAGATTGAAGTTGTCGATGAAATTTACTCCTTTTGTATTACAAGATTTTTGTAGCCATGTGTTAAGCCCAAGCAACCATGAAAACATATTTGTTCCCCTTGCTGGGAGTGGTCCACTGATGAATGACTGAACTTTGAGTTTTTGAAGTGTTTCAAAGAGTTCAATGAAGTCCTTCTTAAGGAGTTCTGACTGCTCTTTCCGAATATCATTCTTCCCCACATGGATGATGATTCGATTTGCAGTCCTGTGCTTCATCAGAATGTTCTGACGTTCCTTGTTCACATCAGAGAACGTTGCTTGAGGAAGGCAGCATGTTGTTGTAGTCCTGCTATGGATATTTCTGATAACAGAGTCACCCACTATCAGAGTCCTGGGCTCGGCTGCGCTCTGAGCTGAATGCCGCTGTCTGCTCAACCTTGAGCGCCTGTTAATAGCGGTGTTAGCTGCTGGCTGATCCGGTCCATGTTTAATCACATTTGGGGATTCCTCACCCACATTTATTAATGCTTCAGATCTGTTCTCCAGATGTAAAGGGGGTGGTAGAATACCAGTATTTACAAGCCTTGTCATAGTCGAATCTGGGGTAGAGGAAGCTATGGCAGCAATATGAGAAACTCTTGACAATCTGATATCACGTGTTCCTTTGGGTCTCGCTCCCTGTTTGTGCCATCGATTAGTGTGGCGATCAGTTTGGCTTGTTCCTCTACACTTGGTATAAACTTTTGAGATTCTGAATATTCATGGGACTCACCGGCTGTATGCCGAGGGGGTTCATGACGACGGTCTGCTGAGTGTTCCGTCTGTTTTGGAAGTCCAGAAAGTAACTTTGTTTCAAGAATCACAATCCTTTGTAGAAGTTTGCAGCAGTTCATGCAACAAGTAGATCCAACAGGAGGCATTTTCTCTCTCTTCTGTTTGAATGTAGGCAGTTGTTATCCCATCACAGGAACGTAAGCTGTTATCTGTGGGAGACAAAGTCTTCTTTTTGTAGTATTATTCCAGTCCCAATGTTTTAGTTTTAGAGTTTGTGCCAAAAATCTGTTGTTTGAGCACTGTGCTGATCTGCTGAAGTAAAAATCTTAGAAAAATCAGAGAAAAGTACAGAAATAAGAAGCAAAGCGCAGAGCAGTAAGCTAGAACGTCCGAACGGTAGCAAACCCGGAAGCAAAGTAAGCTACCTTAACCATGAAACTAAATGCCCCATTAGGAATAAAAGAAACAAAAGACAATTCAAAAACTTCCGTAACTCCTTAACTAAACCAAGAACCAGGAGAAAAGTATGTAAAAAAATAAATAAATAAATGACAATAAATGCTCTAACATTGTTTATAAATTAAAGGCCTTTTCTTTCTAAAGGTTACATAAGTGGTCTAACATACAGTACACTACTATGGGGGGTGGGGGGGCTGACTCAAGCTTCAACAGATCTTGCAATCAAGGTATGATAGCACAATTGCAAGAACTTTTAGCTTCACTATCACACAGTTATGTTGTAAATGATTTAACAATCTCTTGATTGTTTACTGGTAAAGATTTGCACTTGTGAAGTTCTTCAGTGAAGTATAACTTGTTTGTTTTGCTATCACACTAACAGATAATGACCCGTGTGAAAACTACAATGTACTCAACAACTACTGGAGAAGCACACTCAATTACTGGTCTATGTATGGATACATCTCTGATCATGATGACACTCTTGTAGAATGGGACGGCTGGTATCGGCTCTTCATTAATGAGTCGAGTGCTCAGATGCCTGAGTGGTGTTTTTATTATATGTCATGTGGAAGCATTAGTTCTCTGTGGCTTGGTGGATCTCATCCTCGTATAGAAGATGGAGTTGTGACTCGTGAAGTTTACGGCTCTCGCGATTATCAGTGCAGTCGCTACAGATCTGAACCAATCCAAGTTAAAGCTTGTCCTGGAGAATATTATGTCTACAAATTTACCAGACCAACTGTTTCAATCCCATTACCAGTATACTGTGCAGTATTGTGTACATTCATTCATTATTATATCTGACATGCTTATTATCAGTTGTACTGTTGGTTTTCATATTATAATCTTGAATGAATTAAATCTGATGTATGTAATGCTCTCTTTCTGCCTCTTTATAATAGTACCTTTCACCACCCCAAGTGTGGACCCCTGCTATAACTACACCAGTCTGGATGAGCCTTGGAGAGCCACTGACAACTATTACTATAATAACTATTACTACAACTACATGTGTGATTATAATGTGGAGTGGAATGGCTGGTACAGGATGTTCTACAATGGTCAGAACGCCCAGATGACAGAATCATGTGTTAATAATGGCATGTGTGGCACTTATAACCCGTTGTCACTCAACGGCCCTCACCCACAGCTGGAAGATGGAGTGGTCACCCGTCAGGTTTGTTTCTCATGGAGTGGCTGCTGTGATTACAAATCCCATCCTATAAGAGTCAAAGCCTGTCCTGGACATTACTATGTTTATGAGTTTGTCAAACCAACGTTTTGTGGAGCTTACTGTGTAGGTGAGTATTTAATCACATGTAACTTATTAATTTATTTTTCTGTGGTTTGTTTACAAATTATTTACTGAGATAAAAAAAAAAAAAATTTCTTAGTATCAGAAGCCTCAAACCAGTCCACCCATCAGTGTCTACAACAACAGAGAGAATACCACCATACAATCCATTACTCCACCCAATCACAACCACTGGTAAAGTCTTGTCTTGTTTTCATTTCTAAACTCTCATGTGTATCATTTGCACATATATTTGTCAGGGTTTGGCAAAGGAGGAACTCAAGTGCAGACAGGATTCTCAACACGAAGGGTTTATTAACACAAAAGGGAAAACAAAACCCACGAGGGGGGAAACAACAGCTAGGGCGGAAAACTAAAACAACTTAACAGGACAGGATTGACATAAACTCTTAAACACTAACTACAAACAAACACTCACGGATAGACAAAGACTTCTCAAAGGGGGTTACAAGGAATAAACTTCTCTCACAAACTGACCAGTTAGGAACACATATGAGGTACAATGAACCGACAAA